>NC_056741.1:1197700177-1197925177 GCF_019279795.1 Protopterus annectens
TGTATAATTTCCTTTTCATATTGTTCTAAGATCATATAAACATTTGATATCTGTGCTATTTTTCCATTACTAGAGAATTAACAAGATAAAATGTTTCCATGTATGCTAATCTATATGTCTTCCACAGAAGACATATTTCCTATATTTCTTTTGTCAAACTCATTGCATCATAGATACATCCTTTTGCCCCCAAATAATTTTATCCCTAGCAAATACACTTTATTCATTGAAAAACACCCCCCCCCCAGTTTTCACTACATTACTGAAACCCTTACTTTTATCTTTATTTATTCCCATTTTCTTTAAAAATTCTTCTAGACACTCCAACACTTCCCTCATCTAATATTTTGTTTTTAGCAATTACAACTATATCATCTGCATATCACATTCATTATCAGTGCAAACAATATTCCACTCATGTAACATCTGCATCTTATACCATACTTTGTGCATTTTTTATTCCACCACCTATTCATTAACACTCTCATTCTGTTATTTGAATATTCTGACATACACACTCTTCCTACTCTATTACCTATTCCATGCTTCAACATAACATGCCACAAAGCATCATGTCCTAACATATCAAAGTCCTTGCTAAGATTCCCTATCTTAAATTTCACATCCTCCCTTTTGCTTATAGTATCATCTTCAATTTCTCTCAAAGCCAATTCCAGTTCTTGCGCTCCCTTTCATTTTATACCACACATACTTTTCCTCTGTAACATCCTTCATCCTTCCTTCCATTCATCTCTGTATAATTTTCATAAAAAATTATAATCTGTGTTATATTAGTCTGATGGAGTTCCAGATTTGTATGCCATTCCTTTTATCTTTAATCCATAAAATTTTTAATAACCCACTACATAACTCTTCATAAAAAGACTTCCTTCAACCATTCATTCAGTATAGTTACAAAATGCTTTCTGTGCCAATCAATACATTTCTTGTACATTCCATACCCTATACCATCTGGGACTGATGATATATCAGCATTTACTTTCCTAAGTACTTCATCCAATTCACTAATAGTAATTTCTTTTTCAAATTCTTGTTTAACTTTTTTTCTGTATTTTTTTTTTTACTTTCCATTGTCTCTTATTTTCTTTTTTTACTTTTATGCATATTTTCCACATGCTGTACTTCAATACTCATAATTTATTCTTGTGTTCTT
This sequence comes from Protopterus annectens, assembly GCF_019279795.1. Classification (NCBI taxonomy): domain Eukaryota; kingdom Metazoa; phylum Chordata; order Ceratodontiformes; family Protopteridae; genus Protopterus; species Protopterus annectens. The sequence continues at coordinate 1,197,701,352 of NC_056741.1, forward strand.
TTTACCTCTCCATTTATATTTTTCATATCCCTCATTATACTAATATCCTCCTTTACTATTTAGCCTAGTATACAAATGCCTTCACCCTTTTCCACTGTAAATAATATCTCTGCCTAAATAATAATGCCATAATTTTTTTCTTGAGTTCTAATAAGTAGGTGAAGCATCCAGATTGATTTAAAAGGATCTTGCCTGATTATTAGCACACTTTTCTGGTTATTCATATTGTTTTGAGTGCTACAACAATAGTTTTGATTTCTTTTATATATTTCTTTTTTCATATCATTATACATTCTTGTATTATTCTCCAAATTCTCTAATACATTTCTATACATTTCCCATGCTTTGCATGTTTATTGAGATATTTATAGACATATAAAAACATCTGTTTAATTATATAATTAGCAATACAAATAATACTGGATATCTCTCAAGCTAAGCAACTTACCAAGCAAATATTAAAGACAGCTTTTAACAACATCTAAGGTTTTAGCTAATGGCATACAATAGTCACTTGCTTTTTGAAATATTAAGTACAATGGAAATATTTCTTATTTTTCATAATTACTAACAAATATCTAGCAATATTTCCAGTATAGTATTATATAAACCATCATTTTTAGTGAATTGTCCTGTCTCCTACATTGTTTTTACACGCCATACAACTGAATGAAATGCAGGTCCATCAGTTATGAAAATAAATGGCAAACAGAGATTAATTTCTCCCTCATGCAGGAGATCTTAGACTTGTAATGGTCTTAGGCAGTATTAGAAAGGGCAAGGAGTTATTAATGAAATGACACCATTATTAGCTGGTAAGTCACTTATTTAAAAAGACAGATCCAAAAATTTCTGGGCACCATAATGAGGTATGGGTGTGAACTTTAATTATACAAAGCAGGCATTTTTCATCTGAGTGAGTTAATGTAGTCCCATTCTTCCATCACATCCATCCATATTGGAAAATGGTGTGAAGAACCCATCACAACTGTATCACCATTTGCTACCCCAAGCCTTCCAATATACAGAATAATCAATTTCACATCCAAGTGTGCTAATTTACCACATTGTATCACTTCCTGTACTTTTTATATCTTTCCCTTTCTTTTTACATTTTCTCCTTAAATCACACTTAAAATCCCCCACAATTATATTTTTTACATTAACCACCACATAGAGAATCTGTTTAATCAAATATTAGACTCTTTCCTAGCTGGTTATATATGCATATAATGCTAAAATTCTGTAACGTTCTCTATAATTCATATCTGCAACAGCTAACCTTCCCATCCTTAGCAAAGTTACATCTAGTATGTTCACTTTTTTTTTTACCCAACACAGCCACTCCTGAACAACATTTAGTTCCTAAGTTCCATATTATATTTCCAGTCCATAATTTTTCTGTTTGTCTTTCTTCACATGTCAGGAATCTTAAATCCTCTGATAGAATAACATGCACATTGCATTTGCCATTCCAGTAACGCTGTTCTTTTAAAATGTTAATAATACTGTTCACATTTACTAAAAGTACTCTAAAACGGATGCACTTCATTCCTTTTAAGTTTAGGGGAAATATTTTTAATTTTAATTTTCTTATTTTTAGTTGGTCCCCAGTTGAATATTTTCCTACGTTTATGTACACATATTCCTTGATCGTCAGAATCAGAATTTTCACCTGCTAGAAGTTCCAAAAAATATTATCAATCCCTTCTCCTGTCCTGTCTTCCCACATGCACCATCTCTCCTCATTTTCCTCTCAACAGTTTTTCTTCTTCAAGAGTTTCTTCTTTACCTAGCTCACCCTCTCCCCCAGCCTCTTGTCATCCTTCCTCATGTATGTTTTCTTCCCTTTCCCCTTCTTTTTCATTATTTACTGTTTGCTCTTGACAGTCCATTCAAAAGTGTCCCCTTTTACACAACCTGCATTCAGGCATACACCTTCTTGCTGTATGTTCATTCTCCCCATGCTAGTTACATTGAAGTCCCCAGAAAAGAAACATGATTTAGGTTGGCCAGCATATTTTAATGTCCCTCTAAGACCAGCTACAAAAATAAAACTTGGTAAGTGTTTCACAATATTTTTTTCACATATCAAAATAGCTTCCAACCTCCATCCACCATTCCATAGGTTTCTCTCATCTATAACATTCACAGTGTTATCAAAAGTTTCACACAGTCCCTGCATACATTTTAACATCATCGTCTTCCAGTTCATTAGTTCTAAACTGCAAAGTAACATTTTTGAAACATTTAATTACTACCAGAAAACAATTTTTCCACTGATAAATGCCCTTGTTTTTGTTATAGATTTCCAAAAATTTCATCACCAGTTTCAAATGTTAAGTCATAAAAAGTCTTTGTCCCAATATGTATAAAAGACTAAATTTCTTGAGCTTTAAAACCCAGCACAGTTACTAAATTTTCTGACACATAAGTACCATGTCTTTTTTCTTCTAACTCTCAGTTAGTCTTCTCTTCAAAACAGTTTTACTTATAATTTGTTGCTGCTGTCACTCCTGGAAGTATTTTAGTAACTACATTACCACAAAACAACCACCTTCTGAGTTTCTTTTTTCTTTTACTTTCTGTCTCTGCTGCATAAGGTTTAACTTCTGCATTCTCTGCTATGACATCACCTGGTTCCTTTTCCACATTACCATCCTCAGGACTTCCAAAAAGGTTATCTGCCATTTCACCCCATGAAACAGCAGAACTGTCACACAGTCCTGTTATTTGCACCACTTCATCAGACTCACTTATATCATTCTCAATGGAGACACCTAAATGCTGCTCATTTGTAACATCTGCCACACTGGAATCTTTGCTTGCATTCTGAAATGCTGTATCAGTTTTATTCTCCAAATTTTCAGTTTCCACCTGCAAACTCTCCATAGCTTTTCTGCCCTCCTTCATTCTGCTACTTCTCTTAGGCCTCTTCCTTGTTGCTGTGGGAGCTCTCCAGCACCACGTTGAAGCTCCAAAAATTACTAAATTACTTATTTATATTGTATGTACATATTTTATACTATATACACTATAAGCAATCCCAGGGATTCACGTATGCTCTGTGCAAGAAGAAGCTTTTCTTGCACGGAGCATTCCGTGTCCATGTAGAGCAGCAGCAGCATGCCATTAATATTAATGAAGGCACACTGCTGTAGTGCTACACAGACATAGAGCTGTGTACAAGAGTAGAGGTGTGTGTCTACACGCCACCTGCATGGAAGTCTGCAGCAGCAAGAGTGTTTTATCTGCGGACACTACATTAGTGTCCGTGGATAAAAAAGAAAGAAAAGTTTGCAGAAGCACATACACACACAAGCCCCCTAGTATGTAAACAAATATGTAAACATGTCCTTTTCATGCCCCCATCATCAAATGTTACCCAAGAATGTGTGCAGGGCAAAGCCAATGCAAAGCCTTTGTCATCCCCTAATGTTCACACAGCCCCACCACAGATAATGGTGCAGAAAGAATGTCCATACCCCTAGAAAAATAATTAAAACACACATGTTACATTTATTTTATATTAGTCCCCCTCTGCAATAAAGTATAGAGTGTAGCAACAGACTAAACTGCCCTTACAGGTCTTGAACCCAAGACCCCATACACCATAGTCGCAAGTACCTAACCACTAATCCATTACAGATGTAGCACATTATGATGTTTTCCTAACATATCATGCACTCTGCTTACTTAACATTAATGGAAAAAAATGTCAGCCCCTTGACTTGAACCCAGGACCCCATACACCATAGCCAAAGCACTTAACCATTTAGCTTTATCAGACACACAACTGAGTGATGTTTTTCCTAACATATCATGCAGTCTGGTTATTAAACATTAATAGAAAATAAAATAGCAGTCCCAAGTGTTTAACCCAGGAGCCCATACACCCTACACAAAGCACTTAACCACTAAGCTATGCGAGATATCTAACTTGATGATGTTTTCCTAACATATCATGCAGCCTCGTTATTAAACATTAATGGAAAAAAAATGCCAGTCCCAAGTGTTTAACCTAGGAGCCCATACACCATAGTCAAAGCACTTAACCAGGAAGATATGTGAGATGCAGAATTTTATGATGTTTCCCTAACATATCATGCAGTCTGGTTATTAAACACTAATGGAAATAAAACCATCAGTCACAAGTTTTTAACCCAGGAGCCCATACACCATAGTCAAAGTACATAACAACTAAACCATGGGAGACATAGAACAGCATGATGTTTATGTAACATGTCATGCAGTCTGGCAATTTAAATTAATAGAAAAAATATCTCAATCCCAAGTCTCAAGCCTAGGACCCTGTACACAATAGTCAAAGCATTCAATCACTAAGCCTCTTGAGAGAGAGAATATCATGCTGTACCTACCATATCATACAGTCTGGTTATTTAACATTAATGGAAATAAAACTGTCACTCCAAAGTCATTAACCCAGGACCCTGTATGCCACAGTCACAGCCCCATACCAGTACACCATCTGAGTTGTACAAGTCACTGTTGCTCTTCCAAAGTTATCATGCAATACAGGTAAACCACCACCATGTGAACGCTCTGTAAAATCAATCATGTGATTGCATATAGATATATATATATGGAAACTTACATACCTAATACACACACATATATATATATATATATATATATATATATATATATATATATATATATGTAGATATACATACATATATATGTATAGATATATTACAAAATATATATGTGTACTCACAATACATGCAGTGCATAATCCAGAAACATAACTATCAATGTCTAACCAAAAGAAATATGTACAAAATATCTGTACAAAGGGAGAGAAATGGGGCACATATAGGGGCGTATGTAAAAAATAGCTGTCAGAACTAAACAGTTGAACAGCAAAAGGGTGAATGTCAGCAGAACCGTCTGAAGGATATGTGGCTGGGAAATTACCTGTTATGTCATTCTTCATTGATATAAGTCCTGGGATCATCACAGTGATTTAGCAGACAAATACAAATAAACTGTGGAACTGAACCAATGTATGGGCCATACACCTGGACAAGTGGCAAACAGCCTGGCAGTGGAGAGGTATGCTCAGACCCCTTTAGTGCAAAGAATCTAGACAAGCTAAAGTGTGTGGACAAAGACATGACAATACAAAGAAATCCAAATAATGTGAGTTGATAAGTTGAGGAAGTTGTTGTACAAATGCTGTTACTGCTAACATAGTTTGAGACAAATATCACAAGTCTGGGATGCATGTTCTCTGTATAATGTAGTGACCCCAATCCTCACATCATCCCACTGATGTGTCAGAAATACGGAACAATGATGGTGACCACACATAAGGTATTGGCCAGAAAGTGTACCATTCCCCATACATGAATCATAGAAACACACAGTAAGCTAGGCCCCAACACCTATATCACCAGCTGGGCTGCAAACTGGCTCACAGATTGAACTCACAATGTGAAAGTAGCTGTCTCCAAGTCAGACTGGTGATCATTCATGAGTGGAGTCCCACAGGGTTCAGTCCTGGGTCCTCTTTTGTTTGGTATCTACTACTCTGACATCCAGGGCAACACGAAGGGACTGTGGCTGACAAAGTTTGCAGACGAATGTAAGTTTGGGGCTATAATTATCTCTTCAAGTGATGTCACCATCATATAGAAATGCCTCAATGAGACCAACGACTGGTTTCAGAACCATGGCCTGAAGCTCAGTGCCAAATAATGTGTCATCACCCCCCTTGGTAAACTCACAGTTCCCCTGAATTACCACATTGATGGTAGTCCACTGAATGCAGATGACGTTATAACAGATTTGGGAACACAGGTTAAGAGCAACCTTTATTTTGACCACCACATTGTCACTGTGGTCAGAATGTCCTGCTATGTGGCACATCTCATTACTAAGGGTTTTGCATCCAGGAAGTAAGAGGTCATTGTCTCCCTCTACTCTCCCCTCATTAGACCAATCATCGAGTATAATGCCCCATTTGGCATGTACCTCACTAGACACCTGCAACAACCAGAGAGGGCGCAAATGTACCTCACAAAGAGGATTTAGCCCTAAACACTTGTCCCATATGGACAGACTCAAATAAATCCAACTAGTCTCTGTCTCATATTGCCTACTTAGAGGCGATCGCAGCTTGACTTATAAAGCCATGTGTGACCCAGCTCTGTTAGAAATCCTACATCTAAAGAAATCCCAATCCCTCCGCACCACATGCTCCAGAGACCTCAAACTTATTGCCACAATCAACAGCACATGCAGTAGGGACAGGTTCATAACCCAGAGACTGTCCATATTATGGAATAGACTTCCCATACATGTAAAGCAGCGCAAATCACTGGTCCTCTTCAAGAGAAATCTAGATGAGTGGAGTGGAAATAGGAGATTCATCCTGGGGATCACTTCAGTTGCTCTACTTGACAGAGGCACTAGGAACTAAGGTTGGGTGGCATGATGCCAGGGTAATCCTATGGGCTAGGCTTGTAAAGGGTCCAGGTCCATTAGCCTAGTACACACCTATGCCCCTCTCTCTCTCTCTCTCTACACACACACACACACACACACACACACACACACACACACACACACACACACACATATATATATATATATATATATATATATATATATATATATATATATATATATATACATATATATGAATGATGGGAGATATAGAAATATATACATATACATATATATATATATATATATATATATATATATATATATATATATATATACATAGGGTCCCTATTAAGTCAGTGAATGCACTAAATTGCAAATATTGCTTAATCGAACCGACTTACCCAGAATGGCAAAATCTCAAAAGCATGGAACAGCAATTTTTTTCCTAGGGAAAAAAATCACTGGGCTGTTTTTGGGACTTTGCCATTTCCTCCACTGTAGTGCGATCTCGGAGTTAGTGTATTTAAGTAGAGGGGGTGTGGGGGGCACAGCCCCCAGTTTATTTTGTGTGTGTTTTTTTTTTAATGGATCAGCGATTTTTTTCCCTTGGGGGAAAAAAAAAATCACTGATCTGTTTGTTCGACATTTTGTTTTTTTGGTGTTAGTGGGTCTGTTATATAGTGTTCACAATTTAGTGTGTTCGCTTATATAATATAGACCCTATATATATGTTTTGGTGCTGCGGTAGCATTGTCACTTCACAGTAAGACGTTGCCCATTCGATTCTCAGTTAGAGTGTCTTCTGTGTGGCGACATGCGTGAATGGGTATTCCTTCATTGAAGGTTGTGCGTTAGGCCCAGCAAGCCAGCACGTAAAAATCTACTGCCAATCATTAGTGGACCAGAGTTCCGCTGTGGCGACCCCTAACCGGGAAAAGCTGAAAGACAAACAACAAATATATATATATATATATATATATATATATATATATATATATATATATATCACTCCCAGCCCCTATTAAGGAAACCACCATAAAGAATGTCTCCAAAGCCAACTTCATGTTACATATGACTGAAGTGGCTACCTTCATGACACCCATGCAGATGGTAAATAGAAGTATGACTGCTGAATATTACACCAATGGACTGTATTAACAGATACATAAGTGCATGGATCATGCCATCCCAAATAGAACCAAGATGCTCTTCGCCAAATAAAGGAAGCCAATCTGGTCATCCCCTGCCATTAAGGAACTGTACAACAGAAGGCTGAAACTGTTGAAATACGAGTAAACCCCCATGCTTGCAAGAACTCCCTTATCATCCTCAGTAAGAAGCTGACATCCTTCATAAAATCCACCAAAGCTGGGTACAAAAACAAGAATGCAACTGATTCTAAAGACATTCACAAAGCATTCTATAGCTATGTCAAGAATCTCAATGGCAACACTCAGATCTGCCCTGAGTTACAGCACAATGGCAGTAAATATACAGAACCAACTGATATTGCCAGCATCCTGACAGATAGGGTTAATGCTAACTTCTCCCCCTCTCATCCACTAAAGGGTCCATCTCAATGCTGGAGGAATGGAAAGCCCCTGTAATCATGGCCGCACATATAAAAAACACATCCTTCAAAGCTAATACAGCATCCATGGGACCAGAAAACATCCCAGGCCGTGTTCAGCACAAACCACAGAACTGACATCCACCTAAGTACCATGTCCAATCACAGCCTCACTGCAGGCATTGTGCCTACTGAATGGCACATAGTGATGGTTATCCCACACCACAAGGGGGGAACCACCACAGACACTGGGAACCACTGCCCCATCAGCCTGAGAAGCCTGACCTGCAAGTCCATGGAGTGTATCAGCATGGAACTAATAAACAATGACATAAGTAACCTCCAAACTGTTGACCCCACCCAGTTTGGGTTTGTGAAAGGCATATCACATTTCCTACACCTGATTGGCTTTTTGAAGCAGTCAGCAGAGCCAAGGACAAGGCCAAGGTGGTTCACATAGCCTACTTAGACCTCTCCAAGCCTTCAACAGCATCCCCTCACTCTAGAATTACAGATAAACTCACTAAACTAGGCATGCATACCAATGTCACAAGATTGTTTTCCACCTGGCTTACAGACAGAATCCACACTGTGAAAGTAGCAGACTCCAAATCTGACTCCACACCAGTGACAAGTGGAGTACAACACGGTGCAGTCCTAGGTCCTCTCCTGTTTAGCATCTACTTCTTTGAAGTTCAGGCTAACACAGAGGGTCTATGGCTGACAATGTTCGCAGACAACTGCAGACTGGGAGCAATTATTGAATCCCGTAAAGATGTGGGCATTCTACAAAATGGCCTCACTGACACAGATGCCTGTTGTCAAAGCCATGGCCTCAAACATAACACCAAGTAATGCATTTCCATCCCCTTTGGGTAAAATTCTGTGCCCATGAACTACTACATAGCTGCTAGTACACTTAACACTGAAAGTTTGATAAGAGACCGAGCGACACAGGTGGATAGTAGTCACTCCTTTGATAACCACATTGCCACAGTGGTCATGAAATCCTTCTATGTGGCACATCATATCACAACAGGTGTCCCATCCAGAACAAAGGAGAGCATTGTTCCCTCTACTCATCCCACATTAGACCTATTATACAGTACAATGGCCTGTTTGATATGCACCTCACATGACATTTACAACAACTGGAAAGTCCACAGACGTACCTCACAAAGAGGATCACTGGCCTCAAACAGATGCCCTATGCAAACTGCACCAGCTTTAAGACATTGCATATTGCCTACTCAGAGGCGATCTCTGCCTAACCACACAGCCATGTCAAACCCAGAGCTGTTGGACATGCTACACATAAAGAAATCTCAGTCCCTTCAGAACACGTGCTCCAGGGAGATAACCTTGTCACCAGAATAGACAGAACATGCTGGAGGGATAGATTACTGTCCATAACACTCCCCATACTCTGGAACAAACTACCCATGTATGTGAAACACAGCTCCTCATTAGCCCTCTTTAAGATAAATAGTGATATTTGGATGGTAAATACGAAACCCACCATGTGATTCACCTCTGTGTGTCTGCTCGACAGGTGCACAGGACATTATTTGTCTTGTGTGGCAAAAGACAGGGAATCTTGTTGGCTAGGCTTATATAGGTCCTAGGGTCAATAGCCTAGTATCTACCTATGAACCTATATATATATATATATATATATATATATATATATATATATATATATATATATTCATATAAATATATACACACACACACACACACACACACACACACATATATATATATATATATATATATATATATATGTAGTCATATAACATGCAGTGCAGACATACCTCAGAATCATACAGATAAACCTCTTAGTGCAAGACTAATGAACAAAGACTGTACAGAGGGTGGCATATGGGCCACATATATGGACATAATCAGAATATTGCTGTCATAACTGAACAGTTGTACAGCAACAGAGATTTTATCAGCAGAACTGCCTGAATGATATGAGGATGGGAATTGACATGTATGTCAGTCTTTACTGACATAAATTCTTGCATCATAACATATGGGTCAAACACCTGGACAGTCTTCAAACAGCCTGGCAGTGGAGAGGTATGCTCACAACCCTGTAGTGCAATGAATCTGGAACAAGAAAGACAAAGTAGGACACAGACATGACAATAGAGACATATCCAAATGATGTGAGTAGATAAGCTGAGAAGGTTGTTGTAGTAACACATTTCCTGCTAACATATATTGACAGAAATATCACAGTAGTGCATTTTACAGTGAATGTCTGGAAGCCAAAAAAAATCACCACCTTAACAGATACAAGCATACATAATCTGAGGGTTATGCTACTGTGCTGTGGAGATGCTATACATTACTATTGAAGACCTTGAGGTTGTCTCCCACTATCTGCTGCAATCATGTTGTCATAGGTACCTTTACAGGTGTTGAGGAGAGATCACAACCTTTGGTTGAGGCTGATAAGGGAGTATTCCCAGACTTGGGACGTCACCTTATTCTGCATGAAGTTCCTCCTTCTGTTCTAGAGTTTCTTTATGACAGGTACCACCAGACTGACTTCCTTATTTCCGAGGAGGGCATCTTGGTTGTATTGCATATGGCGAGATCTATGCATTTGCGTGTATGTGTTCGTACAGTGCATTGGTGTAAGATTCTGCAGTCATGCAACTAGTCTCCATCTGCATGGGTGCCATGCAGCTAGCCACCTCTGTTTGTATATGCCCAAAGTTAGCTTTGGAGAAGATTTCATGGTGGTTACTTTTGTGGGAGGTGGGAGGGATGTGGAATTCCAATGTGATTAGTTTGTGTTAGTAACTAACTAGGGAGGAGTTGACTATTGGTGTAGAGCAACACTCGCCCATGTTAGTAATGACCAGGTCAAGGATGTGGATACCTCTAGTGGGAGTAAGAATTAGCATATCCAGGGCATTGGAATCAATGAATCCCAGAAAGCATTGGCCAAGTGTATTGGTGGGGTAGTTGATGTTGGCCAGTATGAGAGTGTTAGGTTGGAACCTAATATTCCCCAGGGTGCTTAGGAATGGGGAGTGTGAGTCTTGGGCCATGTTTGTGGACCTACAGCAGGCTATGACCTGTATTTCTGTCTTAGCCAATATTAGCTGCACCTGAAGTATCTCACATGCATTATGCTGTGCTAACAGTCTGGGGGTATGTGCATCTATTATGAATATTGAAACACCACCACCCTTGCAGCTGCAGTCCAACTTCAGGGCCACACAGGTGTGGAATGAGTGATAGCCTGGTAGTGCAGGTGTGCTTCCTACTGCTTTGAACCATTTCCCTGTTTCAGCACAAATGTTGATGTTCTCCAGTTTAAGGATTGCTTTGAGTGAGTGCATTTTTACATGTAGACCTCTAGTGTTGAGCAGCATGATCCTCAGATTACATTTGATTGTAGCTGTTACAATGTTAATATGGTCTGTGGAACACTGCCTAAAAAGCCACTATAGGGGTAGCAAGAGTCTTGGCCAGTATCTGGAAGCCCAGGGGTGACAGATGCAGGACATCTCTGGCAAAGGATCACAGTCTGTCAAACATGTCATCCCAGGTGCACAGATAGTGGAACCCCTTAATATGATACCAGAGATGTAGTAAATTTTTGAGAACAATTGTTTTCAGCTTGTACTGTGGTATCAGTCTGGGTGATGGTAGGATGCTGCTCAGGGCTAGGGTCATATCCATCTGGGCTACATAGTTGGTGGGCTCCTCCGTGTCTGTTTCCATATAGTCCAGGGAGGGACATCTCAGGACATTCACACCCACATGTACAATGACAGAGTCATATGTGTACCTGTTGTTGGGGGACCTCAGTGTGTGTGTTATGTGGCAGATCCTGGTGTCAACAGCCAGCTAACTGTCACATTCTCCTTTTTAGACCTAGTGAGTGGGACTTTACTGTTCCTCACTATCGCGTCAACTATGCCTATTGTTTTGGCCATGCTGTTTTGTCTTAGGCACTTTGATTGAGTGGCACACTGTTTAGGAGACATATATGTCTTGTGATTAGTGTTGTGTGGCAGTGGTGGAGTGCATGTCCGCCATGGAGGTCTCTGCTGTTTGTGCAGCTTTTCATTGAGAGCCTCCGCAAAGGTGGGTGTGTGGTTTGTGTTTTTATATGAAGGTAATGCTGGTGTGTGTTCTGGAGGGCTATGTGTTCCATGTAGTGTGGTGCAAGTGTTGACAGTCTCCTTGACAAAATTTTCTGGTCTTGGCTGGAGAGTGTGTGGCTTCCAATTTGGATGTATAGTGTGAGTGTAGAGAAGTAAGAGGTGAGGGTTGCCAGTGTACATGAGGCAGTTGCAGTATTTCCTCAGGATGGCCAAGTTCAGTAGGTTAATAGGTGAAAGCACAGGGAACTGACCTGTAGACATGCCTGTAGGGGTGGCGATTAATAATAAGTACTGGAGCTGTTTCCTTATAGAAAGCTTAATGCTGTTACCACATTTGTGTGGTAAAATACTTGCTACAAGACTTCTGGTAAAGTGCTAAAGTAATACGCTATTGAAAGTACATGAGAGGAGAGAACTAGCATATTTAAGTGACACATTGACGAGCAGACTTGGGCAACAATCAGAAGTCAGCATACAGTCCAGGATACAGCAATTCTGTATCTGGACTAGACTAGTTACAGGAAAGGTAACTAATTAGCATTATTTTAATAGCCAGATGTCTGGTATATTATATGTGTCTCCATGTAGTGTAGCTGGTGTACAATGGATGTGTGAGTGCATATCACATATCCAACCACCCATGTATACACGTGTCTCATACAGTATACTCACACCCCTTGCTACTGTAATGACAGCACATATAGGCATGTTATGTACAGGAAATAATGTACACCTGGCCTGCAACAAAATATACAGCCCTTGAACCTGTACGCAATAGTCAAAGCATATAACCACTAAGCCATCTGAGCCGTACTATTTTATGATGTTCTCAACCTTAGCATGCAGTGCAGTCGGTTTATCATAGGGAAGGAAGACTGTGGAATCAGTAATGATTTAGTTGTTAATAACATGCAGCACTGTCAGAGCCAAGAGCACCTTAGTGCAATTCTGGACCATGCCAGATGAAGTGGGGGGACTAGTCTATGGACATACAAACACATTGGTAATGATACAGAGGGACCCATGTCACTGACATCTGCTGTTACCCCCTACACAGTACAACTAATAAGTACATAGTACACTGCTACAAAATCAGGATACACCATACACAATGGCCAGGCATACACTGACCTCTTAGCAATATAACTAAAATGACTGAGGATAGTAAAACAACAGATATCCAGCCATCAATAAACACAAATGTTTTTATGTGTTTTGTTGTCAAATATTACAACATTACAAAACATAATTGCCTGAAATACAGGAAGCAATTGACACTTAGTTATGCATGTTCTTAAACAGCCTCTACTTACTCTCCTCAGTTAACCCCCTATGGCATACAGTATCAAATGATACAATGTAAAAAAATTGATTCTTCACATAACAATAGTTCTAAATGTTTGATGAAACTGGGAAACAGACCTTTCCTAAAAAAGTACATTGTAACCCACTACAGTACCCATGGTGAAATATATGACAAGTAACAGCTATAGAACATTTGTCCACGTAATAGCTAATACCTCTCACTTGTTCTAACAGACTGATTCTAAGCTATGTCATACTATTCTGGAGACCCACCTCTTGACTGTACAGGGTCCTACATGCTGTCCAGCCTTTGCACTCATATGTATGGTCCCTACCTCCCTTAATGGTCTTATTCCACAACATCATTGGGATGATAGCAGGAATGTCAGCACTACATACTGATAGACCATACCTATCAACCTTCTACTGCATGACAACTGTCATATAAGTGGAGGTCAGAGGTCCAAACACAGGGCCATATATGATATATTGCTATTATATGCTGAGAAAGTTGCTGATGTTACAGGGTTGATTGCAACATCTCTATTCTGAGGGATATGAAGTCAAAAACACATATGGATGTTGCCATTTACTGGCAGCAATGACCAGAGTATGCCACTGATTTGCCAAGGACAACACCTGTCTGGGTAACACACAAAACATAACAGGCAAACCTCTGGCCATAATGTGGATAGGCCTACAGTTCAGAGCTATGCTTTGTTAGATTGACATCCATGCAAGAGGAACATGTACACACAAAGCCTGCAAAACCAGCAGTATTCACACCATATAACAGGAATACTCACATTTGGTCCCTAAGTCTGTAACCTTCTCCACCATTTAGTTGGCTTATCTCCACAAGTCTTGTTGTAAGAGCTATTCCCACCTGCTGTGTGTAACACTCAGTAGCCATAAACCTCCAGGATGTGATCCTCACAGCTAAGGCAAAGGGACAATGCCCACATGTGTGTTGCCATGACATTGGGTATTGGAAGAACTACCCAGCTGCTCTGCATGCAATTAGCAAGTGGGGAACACCAATTGGTGCACAGGCCATCACCTGGTCAAGAGCATTACCTACAAATGGTATGCAGATACCTATTCCAAACATATGTCTACCAGTACTCCACGTTGGGAAATAGAAAGATGTGGAGCAACTGGCTGATACAACCCAATGCAGTGTGAAATAATACAAAGGTATGTGAAACAAGAAAGCATATAAGTGAATGTAGTATGTGTTTTCTAATAATGGGAAATAGGATTTTGACAGATTTATGTCTGAGCGAGACTTGCTGTAGTGATGACTTGCTGAACAGCACCTATGGCCATAGCATCTGCCTCTCACTGCTGTGACATGGAACACAGCTCAGGACCCTAACTCACCCCGGGAAAGGACAGCTCACACATGACAAACACTGGAGTCTCTGTCAAACAATACTGACTGTGCCACTGCTAGGCCAGCTACAGGGATATTGTACATATCCATATGCTACCTGTGAATATCAGTATGATACACATGTTTGTCATGTAAATCTATGAGAACTATATATAGTGTGTATAAACCTTCCATAGCCAGAGGACTGGCAGATTCCACACATATGGATGGACAGGGGTGCTCATAGGTGGACTGCTGCCCAACATGGCCCTGCCATAAGTGCCACAGCAGGTATCACCAGAAGCATGTATTAGACTGTCATGGAGGCACAGGCATGTGTCATATCTAACACTGGACATATTCTCGGAGTCACAAATGCAGCTCTTCATGCTATGTGTGGCAAGATGCTTGATCATGCAGATGCCCACCATCATTATGCTGAGGTCAGAGATAGACGGTTGCATGAGATGGTGGCAATTGTCAACTGTAGGATGTCTGTGCCACAGCATGTGGTGGGAGTTAGGCATCAGCCAAGTGAATGTTGGACATTACATGTGCTAGGAGTACAATGGTGTAAAACTGTAAACCATGGCCACATTTGTCACTCAAACACACGCAGTCAGAATACTGGTCTCCTACACACAAACATACAGACTCGGCACAGCTGAGATTAGAAACATTACCTACCTAGGTTTGCTATGCAAGTGCTCTGCATTTATTGCACACACCACGGAGAATGTAGGGTGCAGTGTGCTCCACAGTCCCTCTAAGGTGGATGACATTCATTGGCCTTGCACAGTATGGCAATGGGAGATGTTCTGGGTGAGAATGGCCAGGAAATACTATCAGCTACAGAAATATACACGATGACCAACACAGATATAGCCATACACATTTGCCATACTTGCGGTTAGCAACCCTGTCTATCTCGTCATTCAGTCCATACTGTTACAGAGTTTTGGCACACAGCACATGCCTTATTGGGCTGAAGAGTGTCATTACTTACCTTTATGGTCAATGGTGGCAGCGGTCCTCATACAGTGGACCTTAGGACATGTACTGGGGGTACCATGGTGTAAACATATTACACCCAGCAGCCCACCCATATTGCATATAGTACTCACTCATACCCATGATAATGCTGTGACAAACTCACAATCACACATTTACCAGGAATGAAATGCAAACCTTTGCCTGCCTATGTAATTATTGCTATTACACTGATATGCATTTATTGCACATGCCACAGAGCTAGTAGGGGTGATGATTGCCCCATAACTCTCCTAAGGTGAGCAACATCACTATCCCTTGTAATGTTTGGTACTATGCAGTGTATTTGGAGAATGGGGCCTCAGAATGCTGTCTCCTACAAATATGTGCACTCACAGACACTTGCAAACACATACACACATACACACACACACACACACACACACACACACACACACACACACACACACACACACACACACACACACACATATATACACACACACACACACACACACACACACACACACACACACACACACACACACACACACATACACACACACTCACATATGCCAGAACTCAGAGCGTAAACCACACCTGTCTACTCATTGGTAGAACAGTGTTATGCTGGTACTGCAAGCTCAAGGTAGACCATAGGGTGAAGGGTGTCACAAGGTACCTTTACAGTGCAGTACAGCAGCAGCCCTTTCTAAGTATAGTGCTGGGGGTGTAGTGGGTGAGAAGGTCCTCAAAGTATTTTCAACTACAAGTTTACAAACTCACTAACACTGTTATGTTCAATAATGCACACAGACACATTTGTCAGTACTGAGGTCCATTGGTGCAGGTGTACCTAGGTGTGTACCAGGCTAATGTCCATGGAGATATGAGAAGAGTAGGGCATGTGAGTATGCTGGTATCATGGCACCTGACATTTGTCAGCATGCCATAAATCAACTACTGCCACTTGAGTGATCCCCAGGGTGACAGTTATATTCATTATTCACTCATCTGGATTTCTCTTGAAGAGGGCCAGTGAGGTATATTGATTGACATGTATGCAACATATATCACATAACGTGGCCAGTATCTGGGTTATGGACCTGTCCCCAAGCATGTTCTGTTGAATGCGGTAATGCAGTTGAGGTATCCATGGCATGTGGTACATACAGATTGTTGTTTCCTAGCTGTGGGATTTGTAACAGAGCTGGGCAGACATGGCATTATCAGTCAAGCAGGGATTGCCTGTAAGTAGCCAAGATGTGACCGGGTTTTGGGCTCTTTCCATATCAGGCAGTTGTTTCATGCCTAGGGTCATACATGTCAGGTACACTTGCAGCCTACCCAGTTGTTGAAGGTGTCTACTGAGTTACATGGCAAATGGGCCAGTGGACCTGCTAATTGACCTATTGAGCGGTGAGTAGAGGGAGACATTGACCTTTTCATTCCTGGATGACACACCCTTAGTTATGCAATGTGCCACATGGAAGGACTTTCTGTCCACTGTGGCGGTGTGGTAGCAGAAGAGAGATTGCTGTCAAGCTGTGTTCACAGATTTCCTATAAAGACATCTGTCTCCACTGGACTACCACCAATGTGGTAATTTGTGGAAAACACATTGATTCAATAGGGGATTGGGAGACATTTCTTGACATTGAGACTAAGGCCAGTGTTCTGACAACAGGTGGTGTCAGTGGCAACTTTATTCAGGATGTTAACATAATGTGGGGGTGTAAACAGACCCCCAATTAGCAATTGTCTGCAAACATTGTTAACCACCATTCATTCCTGTTGGGCTGGATATCAGAGCCACACACAACACACAAGACTGGACACAGGACAAGAACCTGTGGTACTCCACATGACTGTTTGGCAGTCTGACACCACTCATGACTGTTTGGCAGTCTGACATGTAGTCCACTGCTTTCATATTGTGAGATCCATCTGTGAGCAAATTTGCAGACCACTTAGTGACATAGGGTTTAATAAATAGATGAGTATGTTTGCCTATGATTCTTGTGTGTGGAATTGTATCACAGGACTACAAGGGCCACATATCCTGTTTTGGACTCCATATTGTTCTATAGTAATATCACATGACAAACAGATTATAGGACTGAAGAGTGTCCACAGCTACCACAAAAGTGGGCCCTGTACAGTGGACATTTGGTAGTTTGCTGGGTGGACCACACAAAAGTGCAGCAAAATGCACCCCCAATGGATATGGATCACAATGTTAATAACACAACCACAGACAGACACACTTACCAGGACCGAGCTTCAAACCCCTACCTAATTAGTTGACTTGCACTATAGGATTACGCATTTATCAGACACACCATGATGCTTACTTAGTTGAGTGCTGTCCAAAGGTATATTTAAAGGTGAGTGACATCAGCAGCAGGGATAAAGGATGGGAAAGGGAAGTGCAGTAAGTGACAATGGGCTCAAAATCATGTCTCTATAACTACAAACACTCTCACACAAACACTTTTATATTTGCTAGGACTGAGATTAGAACTCCTACCTAATTAGTTTACTGCACTATAATACTACTCATTTATCAGATGCACCATAAAGCTGTCCAAAGGTATCTTTAACAGTGAGTGACATCAGCAGCAGTGATAAAGGAGGAGAAAGGGAAGTGTAGTAAGTGCCAATGGGCTCAAAATCATGTCTCTATAACTACAGACACTCTTACACAAACACACACACTTTTACATTTGCCACGACTGAGATTAGAACTCCTACCTAACTAGTTTACTGCACTATAGTATTACGCATCATTCAGATGCGCCATAAAGTTTATCTATTTGAAAGCTGTCCAAAGGTATTTTTATCATGAGTGACATCAGCAGTAGTGATAACAGAGAGGAATGTAAAAAGGAGTGAGTGGGAATGGCCTCAAAATCACTGACCTATGAACACACACACAAACAGACACACCATTCCATTTGACAGGACTGTGATTAGAATCACTACAAAAATAGTTATTGGTACTCTACTTTTACACAATTATCATATGTTTTGATATTAGGTAATGGGATGTGTACTTGGCGAGGATGGATTAAAACAGCAATTCCTTCCCACACACAGGGTTGCCAGGAGAGAGATTCAAAACCTTACCTACTGACTTATTTGCTTTAGTATGTTATGGATTTACTGCATGTGCTATTGAGCTTACAGCTTTAAAGCTTGTCTGAAGGTACAGCTAAGGTGACATACATCAGCAGATAGTGTAGAGTGGAACAATGGGATGTGTACTGGGTGGGAAAGGCTTCATAATGGTACCATCTCTCTCACTGTCTGTCTCACTTCCCCATGTGTATATGTGTGCATGTTTGAATTATTGTAGCATGTTGGCCTTAGATATATGTGCATATCACACAACACAGATGGGGACTTACCACATATCTGCCACCTACAGCTGGCTGTAGGTTTTCCTGTCCAATGTGTGTGTGTGTGTGTGTGTGTGTGTGTGTGTGTGTGTGTGTGTGTGTGTGTGTGAAGACCAATCAGCTTACATTTTGGTGTGTGTGCACAGACATCTGCAGATAACAGATATCTATGGTCCACTGTGGTGTCAGACATAGGCTTTATTTCTGTAAGTGCAGGAGCATGCCCAGTATGACCTTATAGGTTGAGTGCGGGGATACATTCTAAGTGTGGGAGCATGCCCAGTATGACCCTCTATATTGCTTGTGGGAATCCATTCCAGAGAGAGTTGTACTCTAGTCCATGGTTTTATGTGCAACAGCTACACCTAGCAAGCTATTTTTACAGGATATCTGTAGATAGGTTGCCAATATGGAGACACAATTGGTCCAAACATGGGGGAATACTGTGTGTAACTACATTTCCTATTACTGTCTGTGTTGCTTGTGTAACATGTTCTGTTTTAGCATAGGCTTTTAGACATATGTACTGTTTTACAGTGTAATGTAGTGTGTCATCAACTACTGACATATATCATTGTTTGCTTACAGATGTTTACCAGGGAAATACAAGAACAATGCAGCAGAGACCAATATTGTGAGGAGAAGACTAGACATTGTGGCACAATCCTGCCATTGTAGAGGGGTGGCTACAGACAATTGAGTGATGGGTCTGTGTAAATGGTCCAGCCCCTTGGTGCTAAGCTGGCTGGGGATCCCCTTCTTGTACGTTTCTCAACTTAAATGAATGGCCATATCCTGCTGTGGGCATACCTCTCAGCTGTACAGATTTGGTTAGGTTACCAAATGCATGACTCATATATCTGGTGGATTTCCCTTCACATTGTGGTTTACAAGCAGATTTGTGGTTATTTATTCATGGGTTTGCAGTCAGGGGTAAGTATGAGCAGATATTTGAGTTTCAGACTTTACACACACTCCATGATATCCATGCATTTATGCCCCCCCGCTCTGTAATTATATCCTTTTCCCAACAGTATGGTAGCAATATCTCAAACATATTTCTATAGTTTGATCTTTATCACAGCAGTATTTCAATCTTGGTCCACAATTCTTGCACTACGACATAGAGAGGCATGCTACTGGCATTTGTTAGCATGGCCTTGCATTTGTTTTCTGTTTAATGTGTTATGTTTTTAGTTAGGACCCTATGATGGCACTATGGGTAAAGCATATGCTGACACTATGGGTGAGCCATGGGCATTTCTCAGAGACCTGTAGGCCACATGAGAGCGATGCAGGCCACTGCATTTTGTCACTCATATGTTACCAGGCTGCAAGCCAGTGGACCACCCTGGGGTGACATGGGCAAGTAGGTCAGGTGTTCTTGGCAATCCTTCTAGTTCATAGTGATGCATCACTCTGGATGTGTGCAGGGTGCTGTCTATGGCTAGGGACACACCTGCATGGGACGCCATGTCAGCATGCTGCATCCTGTGTGTATTCCATAAAAGACGTGCTGAATCTGATGTCATTCCCAACAGCAAGGATATGACTGATGAAATACCTGTGGCTGTTGTGAGGAGTGGTGGACTGAGTGCATGTGTGATATGGAAGCATATGGCACCTGACTCACAGATATAACTGGGACCCTTCTCCTTTCCCTGCCTTGTATGTGGACATCAGCAGTTTGTCAATTCTTTATAATTGTGGTTTATGTGGGCTGCCAGTGATTGGGCAGGCAACCAGTATTCCATAGTTGACAGACAACTAATGTGATGCTACCCTCTATATTTAATTCCAAAGGTGTGTGCAGTTCATAGTTACTTTCTAGGCACTGCGTAGAGTTCTTCCACCTGTGTACTGTTTCTATGTATGGACACCTGTTCATAGCCGGTCCAGCTTTCTGGCAGTAACACATATTGACATCTGGACAGTGAGTGTGTACAACTAATAACATAGCTGTAGCAGAGAAGCAGATTGTTTGGCACTGCAGTTGTTGGAACATGGCCCTGTCAAACACAGTGGACTTCCCTGGGGTGACATGGGTACCTAAGCCACTGTGACACAATATCCAGGCCTACATGCTGTCCACTTTCAGACAATATTAAACACTCATAAAAGATTGGCACACTGACCCCTGCATATAGTGGGCATACATCAATTCTCGTGTTGATTGGGACAGCTCAGGCAATCTGTGCTCCACTGATATTACTCTACAAACTTACATGTCACTGTCATTTATACATGGGGTTGGGGTTGCACACCTGACAACTTTCCACATTTGCACTGACTGCACTGGTATTTCAGTTATAACTCTATTTGCTTCCATTTAGTATTGAATTGTGCCCTATCTTGCTGATTGGAGGCATATCAGTGGAGCACTCAGGTTAGATTGTAATGGCATACATTTCAGTTTTAGACATCTTACTCTTCAGAAGTATACTGCAACTGCCAGACCTGTTGTGGTATGTCTGTGTAGGTCTGTATGGGGGCTGTTCACCATTGCCAGCATTTGTGGATCTTTGCCCAAACTTTATTTCTGGTCATCTACACCTGTCCTGCTGGGCGAGGCTGGGGGGTGGGAATGGGGACACACATTGACATCCATATGTGTGACCTGTGGACACCTACAATTAGTCAAGCCACCAATGTACTGCAGTGGGGGTTGTCACCCTGAGTACTACTGACTAGTATGGGGACACCAGTATTGGTTATGGATTTCATGCTGTCCCATATAGATGTCAGCTATCTGCTGGTTTCCCATTTGGGCGATCAATTCCCTTGCATGCTTGCATCCATAGCATAACTATAACTAAAAGAATATAGTACTCCATTCAGTAATTGATAGTAAGGGTAGCATACCTTGTGCCTGGGGTGGTATTGAGGATGGTGTTGGAGGGCTGACTATGTAGGATGCACACAGTACACTCCCTTTACATGGTAAAGTACAGGTAGTGCCATATTTGGCATCCCTTCTACTGTATGTGCGAGTCAGAGAGAGAGGTATCAGTCCCTAGGTCCCTACAGTGTCAGTGTATGTACTGGCAATTTGTATATACTCAGCCTCCATAAAATTCTTGGCACTCTATCATGCCCTTATATCTTTCTATTCTTGCATTTATAGCAGTCTTCTTTTCTTTATTTAACTCCTACCATGGATATAGCTGAAAATATTTTCCATTATATTATTATAATATTCTTTTCTCCCATTTTCAATCTCTTTTACATTTATCTTCCACAGAATAAAAGTATCTTGATAATTCTCCATTTTTTATTGCAACAAAGTCTCCTTTTTTTTAATTAAAAAAGATTAAACATTTTGCTTTATACTTCAAACTTAATATCTTTGGTAACAGAGATGTCTGTTTATCCTTTAAACATTTCATAACTCTATATACATTTAACAATGCAGTATAAAGTATTGGATTTATTAACCTCAAGCATCCTTTTTCGTTACTCACATATAAAACCCCTCTTTTTAGAGGAATCAACCTAGATCCCCAAATAATGGAAAACACATATTATACATTTCTTTTTCCATACTCAAAGGAATACTGAAAACACCTGCTAAATAAGCAATTCTAGATAACAAAATGGAATTTATTAAAAATACTTTTTTAAGTCTAAAAGACTGCCAGAACACACATGTATATATCATTTCCTCTACTTTTTCTTTCCATATTTTTTTCTGTAATTTCTTGTTTTCCAAAACTAATTCCAAGAATTTTGATTTCTGTCATACTGAATTTAATTCCTCCAACCATCCCTTCAAACCCCAACCTTTAACTTTTTCTTTATTTATTGAAAATCATATTACTTGAACATTCTCCTGCTACTGCTTTATCACTATACTCATACCTAACCCATATTTTGCAGCAATAATAATATAATCTGCATATGTCAACACAATTGGCATTTTTATCCCTTTATTGGAAATATAACTCATCAATTCCATCTCTCTATTCATTTGTATAGCTATTACATTCATTACTAATACAATGTACCACTCAATGGAAAACCTTGTCTAATACCCTTCTCAACTGTATATTTTCACTTAACCACCCATTTACCATTGCCTTAACTATATTGTACATATATGCTGTAATGCAAACATTTTTTTAATCTTTTTACTAATAAACTTCAACTATAGCCCATATTACATCATGGTGAATTGAATCAAAAACGTTACTTAAATCCTCTACCAATAATTTTGACTGAACATTTCTATATATTATATCCTGTACTAGCTCCCCAATTATCAATAAATTTTGAACCCTTTTTTCCTTTTATAACAAAAACATATTAATTTATAACTTTAGCCACTATATCTTCCATCCTTTTTTTGTAAAATTTTCATAAAAAGATTATAATCTGTTATTTAATACAATTGATCTCCAATTCTGTAATTCTTGTTTTTCACCTTTTTTTCCATATAAATCTAACAACAGCCCTACACACGCCTTTATACACAAAAACTTTGTCCAGCCATTCATTTAATACCCTTAAAAACATTTTTTTTATCTAAAGTCATATTTTTATGCATCCTGTATTCTGTTCTATCTGGTCCTGCTGCCAATTCTAAATTTACTACTTTCAAAACCTGTTCTAATTCTTCTATTATGATTTTTTTGTCCTTATCAGCAAATGTATGTACAGTCCATTCCTTACCTGTCTTTATCCTCTGTCCTTTAAATAAAGTCTTAATATACTCTTTTACTATTTCCCTACTTTTCTGCTGTGTATTATATATTATGCATAATGAGTCCTTCATTTCTTTCATGACACTATTATTCTCTTTAATTATTTTATTAAATATGGCTCAATTTCTTCTCTTTTTATTTGCAGAAAATATCTTTGTTTATACAATAAATGTTCTATTCTTTTCTTGTTAAGCTCATATAATTCCTGTTGATTCTTTTCTGAACAGTCAATAGTATTATCAGTTAAGTTCCTATACTATCTTTTCCATATTTACATTTTTTTCTTTTCCCATGTTACATACCACTTTTTATATTTTTGTTTAAAACTTAATCAGCACACTGACCAATCCTTGTAAAACTCTTTCATCTCTACAAGATCTTGCCATAATTTCATTACATCATTACATTTTATTTCTCTGTAACATCCCATTTCACTTTATTTACTGTTTTTAAACCTTTTTCTATTTTTATATTCTCAGAATTTCCATTTATCAAAAAAAGTCTGTGATCAAGACACCTTGTTTTACTATTAATAGGTTTTCTGACAATGAAAAATAACCTATTTATGTTCTATTTTCCCCTCTCCTATATGTCCATGTCTTTGAATTCCAGGTTCTTAACTGTCCATGTTTTATAATATCCTATACTAGTTTAACAACATATGCTTTATTTTTCTGTTGTCTTAAAACATAATTGCAATCTCCTGCTACAATATTTATTTATTTATTTATTTATTTAATTTTTACATTTGATAACCAGAAAAATCCACTGGACACAGGTCCTTTTTCAGTGGAGGCTTGGGGAGAAAAGCTCCACAAATAACACAACAATTGAGATCAATAGTGTAACACAGTATACCATTTGATTATAACACATACAGCAATAATATATCATTTGAAAAAATACAACTCTAGAATTGAATCAGCAAAAACATTGACAAAGAGTATAGGATAATTTCAAATGAAAAAGTCATAGGTCAAAGCAGTAAATACAGCAACATATGGGTAGTATATGTTCAAATGTTTCTACTTCAAAACATCAAAAACTCATAACATCTAATGTCAAAATAGCGAGACCATAACATCGAAACTTCAAAACATCTAAAACTCATAACATCGAATTTCACAACATCGAAAACTACAAAGCAAATATAAATAACATCCCTCCACCAATAACAGCAAATGAACAAAGACATTTTTACTAGGTTTCTGTAGGGGGGCCCTACACCCCCCATGTGGTGGCTCTGCTCCCTCACCCCCCCATAAATTAAATATACCAACTCCAAGGTCACACTACAGTGGGAAAAAGTTAATTTCCTAACCCCACTGTATCACAATTACCATAAAGAATGTACACATAATGTCTAAATCACTTACTTGTATGGCTTAAAAACACATACAGAGTGGCATAATAAACACTATATAAAGATTAACAGAATAAACTATAACATTTACATGTTTGATGATACACTATTCAATTTTATACATTTCCAATGTTGTGAAATTCGATGTTATGAGTTTTTGATGTTTTGAATTTTCGATGTTATGGTCTCGCTGTTTTGAAATTAGATGTTATGAGTTTTTGACATTTTGAAGTAGAACCCTTCAAATAAGGTGAGTACAGATTAGAGTATATGAAGGTAGAACTAGCCTGGACTGGTGCAGGTACATAGCCAGGTAGTATGGAGGTGAGTTCTCAGTGCTTTCTTAAACTGTGTTAGTAAAGAGATGAAAGATATGTGGGTTGGTAGCGAGTTCCATATTTTAGAAATGAAGTTAGAGAAGAGTGCTTCTCCTGCAAGAAGGAATTTATTACTGGAGTAGAGAGTCGTACTACAAGGGTAAGGATGAAGTAGGTTTTGTAGTGCAGACTTTTTTCTGGTTGATAAAAGATTTTATGAGCTAACTTAAGTTGATTGTAATGTAAGAGTTGGGGAAACTCTAGCCAGTTGAGCTGCTTTAAAGATGGGCAGTGGTGTAATCTGTAGCTGAGGCAAACCTATTTTGTTATAGCAAGAGTCTAGTTTAGCTAGATCTGTCTTTCTGAAGTTAGTAAGAATAGGGGAAGCATAGAGAAGTGTAGACATCAGATGAGTATGTGTTATGGTGGATTTTGTGTATTTGGTATGATACTGCCTATTTCTATAAAGGGTGCCCAGCTTTTTATGTATTTTCTTAATGATCTGGGGAATGTGTATATCGAATATCGATTTGTTATCAGTCTCAACTCCAAGATGTTTGGTGTGTGTCGTGTGAGAAATAATAGTTTTACTGTTAGATGTGATGTTAAAGGTGGAGTCTCTAGAGGAGGATCTAATAGATTTGGAGAGAAGACGTTTAGTTTTAGAAGGGTTCAGAATAAATTGAAGCTTAGAAAGCCATGTTTCAACTGAGACAAAGGATTCTTGTGTAAGTGTATGGAGTTCATGTAATGAAGACGTTGCACATATTAATGTGGAATCATCTGCATATTGTATGACAGAAACATGTGGAGTAGAATTGTAGAGGCTGTTAGTATATAGAGAGAAAAATAATGGGCTAAGTATTGAGCCTTGGGGTATGCCAAGGGTGACTGGAAGAAGAGGTGAAAGTTCTTTCTGCCATAATACTGCTTGCTGGTGGCCAGTTAAATAGCTTTGGAACCAGGTTGTGGAGGATTGACAAAGTTCTAGTTCAGTAAGGGCTTTGATAAGTATACTATGACTGACCATATCACAGGCCTTTTACAGGTCAAGAAAGGTAGCCGATACATATTTGCAATTGTTTCTCTGGATGTTTAATCTATTGGTGAAGTACATTTGAGCAGTGGTGGTACTGTGAAAGGGACAAAAACCATGCTGAGGGTTTGACAGGAGCTTGCGGGTTTGCAAGTAGTCCATAATTTGGGTATGTATGCATCTCTCCATGATTTTGGATATAGGGGATAGAATAGCTATTGGTCAGTAGTTTGTCAGTTCTTTATAATTACCTCCTTTATGAAGAGGGATTATTAAGCAATAACCCATACCTGGGTGTTGGTAATGCTGGATTTACCCACGGTTGGTGTGGTTTGGTCATAAGGGTGAAGCGTGGGTAAATCTAGCATTACCCACACCCAGAAGTGGGTAACTGCTATTATACAATGACATTATTTAAGAAAAAATACTTACTTTTCTTACATAATGGCATTGTATAATGCCTCCCTGCTGCCCTTCCACAAGGGTGTATGATTGGGTGTGGAGGAGGTTGGGTGTGGCTAGTATCAAATAAGAGTAGGTGTAATGGGGGTGGTTGGGAATTAGGGTAGGGTAGGGGGTGGAATGAGCCTGAGCGCAGCAAGGGTGAATGGTGCTGGGAGAGCCAAGGCCCAGAGATCCTACAGAAAAAAAAAAATCAGCAACAAGAATGGGTAAGAAGGTCTTAATACCTTAGAGTTCTGCTTGAGATATACTGTTTTGCGGGTAGTTCTGCTTGAGATATACTATTTTGCAGGTATTATTGTTCTTGGTCAGAGTGGGAAGAACACAAAAATGGAATGTCTTTGGGACTGCTCTGAAGATGGAACACCAGGACAACATATCTAGGGTGGAAGCACAAGTTAGAATGCATGTCTGGAAATATTTGCTTAGTATATAGCAGAAATTGTGGGGGCAGGGTGTGATAGGCAAGGAGGCAACTGCTAGATTGGTACCTTTGCACACTGTGTGCATGCCCCGCAAACCAGTGTGTTAGACTTAATAAAGCTGTAATGTAGGATAATTAAAAAATATAATTAAACCCAGTGAGAGATGATATCCCAGGATTACATACAATGAATTGCAGAGCAAGCAGGACGTTCACCATGATGCTGACTTTCTTCCTAGTGTTGTATTATTTTTATATTGTAACCAGGTGGTTCAGGTAAGTCAAGAGGCTAAGGGGGCTGGAAAACTGAAAAAGAAAAAAAGTGCTGAATTAAGGGGATGTTGGAGGTGAACAACTAATAGCAAGAGATATGAATGGCAGCATGAGAGGTCTGCATGTATAGGAAGAATGTATGGCTGTGAGACTAAATTGTGTCAATGAGTAAGTGGCAGCGTGGACTGAGTGAGAGGATTATAACACAGAAAGGGACTGATTAGCAAAAAAACACTAGAAACTATAATAACCAATATGTATCCAATGGAGGTAGAGATGGTAGGCTTGACTAAAGTCAGGTTAACAGCAGCTACCAGCTTGAGTTATAATGCCATTTGCAAGACAAGGTAACAGTGGTCTGTGAAAAAGGCCCAGTGTTAGATTAAAGCTACACACAATCCTTTACACAAGCAGAACAACAGACCACATTAGCATCTCTACAATAATCTCTGTATTAACTGCTACCTATGGAATAATATTTCTAAACATCTATTCACTCTCCCTTTTTGTTAGTATGATTAAATTGCAATACTTCTAATAATATGATCCATCCATCTTACATTAATAATTGTAATTCTACCTGTTATAAGAAATGTAACATTTAACACTTTTATAGTGTCATTATATAAGATCCTTGAACAGGTCTCTCTCCAAATATTCCAATGACATTTTTCCCCACCACACTTCTGTTTGATACCTGTCTACATGAGATAAAAATCTAATATCTACTATAATAATGATATCACTATCTTGCTTTTTACACCACTCCAAAATCCCTATTCTTCTCTGTTATACTTCTTTAAGCTATTAACATTAAGCACTAAGACTTTACAAGTAATTCTGTCTTAAAGCAATATATACTCATCCTTTCCCTTTCTTTTTTTCCTTTTTTAAATCCCTCTGTAATATTTATTTTCCTCTCCTTCACACTTTTACCAAAAATGTATTTTTTGCTTAACTATATTCCATTTAATATCATCATTATCACTGAATCCTGACTCTTCTTATAGGTTCATAGGTTTTTTACTAGGCTGATGACCACAAGGGCCTCTTTAGGCCTAGCCATACATCCCAAATCTCTGAGAAGTTCTGATACCCTTTATAAGTGTAAGTGTGGGCCTGGGAGATGAACTATTTCAAGGTTATCTGTGTCTATTAGAAACATAGGTGCCAAAGCAGGGATGAATTTCTGGTTTCCCATCCAATTGTCCAAGTTGCATTTGAATTGGGTTAGGGAGGAACTCTGATTCACATGGATGGGGAGCCTGTTCCATAGACATGGTAGTCTCTGGGATACACACCTATCTCTCCAGCAGGTCCTATTTATATCACAGGCAAGGTTTACGTCTTTAAGCTGTTTGTTTTGTGGGTATGCAAGAGGTTCATCTGAGTGGGGTCTTACAATGCCCTGTATGCAAGGCATAGATCTCCCCTCAAAAGCCTGTAGGAGACATAATACAGAGATAGGGCCTGGAGGTGGTCTGCATTGGACATATTACTTATGCCCTGTATTCTTTTAGTGAAGAACCTCTGTGGATGTTCCAGTTGTTGGATATGCCTGGTTAGGTACATATCAAAGGGGGCATTGTACTCAATGACAGGTCTGTTGAATGCCGAATACAATGGAACAATGACTTCTTTGGACGTAGATGCCATACCTTTGTTTATAAGTGGCTCAACATAGAATGATTTCCTTACCACTGTAGACACGTGATGATCAAAGGCTAGATTACTATGTGTATCCCTACGTTCCTGTCTACTGGGTCAGCTCTAAGGGGTGCGTTGTCAATATGATAGTTACCAGGGATGGATGACTTCCCAAAGGATACTATTATGCATTTCTTGGCATTTAGTTTTTAGTTCATGGCTCTGACATCAGTTGTTTGCCTGTGTCACCCCCTCCTGGAGAACATTTGTGTCAGTGTGAGATTCAATGACGGCTCCTAATTTGCAATCATCTGCAAATTTAGTCAGCATTTACATGTTTCTTTCCACAAATTATTAACTCTTTCACATTTTAAAAATATTTTTTTCCTTTAAAATTAAGCCACATTTATTACATATTCTGTTTTGCTTTTTTTTTGTATGGCATATTTGCCTTAACCGGGAATTTTCTAATAGACAATCTCCATAAAAAATCATTACATTATTTAATCTTTTTATAGTTATTATATCTCATCATTATGGCTTTTTTTATCTATTTCTAAATCTTTTTTTTATTTTTCTCACATATATTCTTTTTTATTTTCCACAACACAATTTTGTTTTGGTACTTTTTCATTTCTTCATTCACAATGCTTTTACTTCATTTTTTAACTTCCATTCCTTCCCACAGTTCTTTGTGTTTTAATATAGTATCATTTCTATTAAGTTTTGATTTTCCTGTATAATTCCTTTTAATACCTTACATAAAAGTAAAGATGTTGCATGTACTATTGGGCTTATTAAATCCAAACCTTGTTGCTCTTGTTTCATATACAGAACCCCCTCTTTTGGCTGGATTCAGTATAGAAGCCCATATAAAAGAGAATATAATCATTATTAATTAATTTTCATATTTAATAGGAATCATATAAATGTTAGCAACATAAGCAATTTTTCCTATTATTATGGTGTTCAACACGTGTGCTTTTTTTCCTATATAAAAATCTATATGATTTCCAAAAATTAGTATATCCTTTACTTCTTTGAGTACATCATCCCATTGTTGTTGTCTGTATTAATTCCTTCCAAATGTTATTTCTAACATATTTATGTATTTTTTCATTGAACTCAACACCTTCTATAATACCTTCAAAACCAAATCCATTACTTTTTTCCTTATTTATACTTAAACCAATTGTTTTCAAATTTATACTCAATTATTCATTTACTTTTTCCATCCATACTTTATTTTTAACAATTCATGCAATGTCATTAGCATAATTATATATTATTGGCAAGTGTACTTCCTTCATCATTTTGTATCCACCACTACTTGACATTTTATTAATTTCCTTCACTACCACATTCATAACTAATAAGAAAATTGTACCACTAGCTGGGCAGCCCTGCTTTATTATACATTCTATTTTTATTTATTTTCCAATCCAGCCATTTACATTTAGTTTCCCATTGTTTCTTTCATAAACACATTTTATTACTTGTAATATTTTTTGCTTACATAATATGCCTGCAAAATCCCCCATAATGATTTATATTGAATATTATCATAAGCTTTACTTATATCCCCTATCATAAACTTTGCTTCTACATTATTTATGATATCATTAATTATTTCTCTTATTATCCATAATAACTCTTGACTTCCTTTTCCTTTTTCCAAATACATTTTGGCCATATAATCTATCCATTTTTTTCTGTAACCTTTTTTTATTATTCTCATAAAAAATTATAATCTGTATTATTCAATGCTACAGGTCTCCAATTTTTTATCTCCTCATTAGTTCCTTTTTTAAATATAAATTTTATAACTCCTGTACATATCTCTTTATCTTTAATTCCAGTTTCTAATCATTCATTCATTCATTCATTCATTACTTCTATAAAAATATTTTTTTGCCACTCTTTCATTTCTTTATACATACCATATTCAATTTCTTCCAGTCCTTTTGCAGAATTCATGTTAATATCTTTTAGAATTGCATTCATTTTTTTCCTGGTTATTTTTTTGTTCTAAATACTCATTGTTTGTTTGTGTCTTTCGGCTTTTCCCGGTTAAGGGTCACCACAGCAGAACTCCGGTCTGCTAATGATTGGCAGTAGAGTTTTACGTGCTCATTATCTTCCTTATTTAAATTTTCTCCTTTATAAATTTGTTCTATGTTTTCTTCTCTCTTAACAAATAATTCCAATACATATTCTTTAATTATTTTGTGTATTCCTTCTTGCTGTCTTATTTGCTTACCTTCCTTATTTTTTAATTTTCCTATTATTTTCCTTCTTTTATTATTTTACTGAAATATGGTGCTATCTCTTCTTTCTTTCTTTCCTTGTAAACAATTTTTATATAACAAGTTGTTACTTTTAATTTGATTCATTTTATATATTTCTCTTTCTTTTTCATAAAAGGAATTTTCCTTCTCTAATAAGTCTCTAAACGTTTCTTGACTCAATATCTTATATCTCTCTTTTTCTTTTTTCTTTTTTCCTTATATATTCTAAAATGCTTTTTTATATTTCTCTTTAAAAATTAAGCCACCAAACAGTCCATTTCTCATAAAACTCCCCCATAGTCATATGATTTTTCCATAATTCCACAAGTTCTTTTTTCTCTTCTAAATCTAATTCAGTTTCATTATTCTCTTTATTCTTTTTCCTATTCTTATATATTTTTCATTTTCCTGTACTTTAACTCATATTGCCACATGATCTGAAAATCCAGCATACTTAATTCCCTTTTTATAACATTTAAACTATCAGATATTAAAAAATAATCAGTTTCTGTTCTAATTTCATGACTTTTTTGTAGGTCCAGTTGCTATTCTCCCCATACACTTAACTTTCCACTTCTCATAATTTCTTTAGCCATTTTTAACATCACAATTGCTCTTATTTTTCCTTAAATTACAATTAAAATCACCCACCAATATAATATATGTATTTACACAAACATATTCAAGAATATTTTGTAAACATCATTTATCTCTCTTTTTTGTTACATATGCATATAAAGCTATAATTCTATACACATATTTTTTTCATCTCATGTCTATTACCATGGTTTGGCCTAGCTCCACTATGGTTA
Organism: Protopterus annectens; assembly: GCF_019279795.1. Classification (NCBI taxonomy): domain Eukaryota; kingdom Metazoa; phylum Chordata; order Ceratodontiformes; family Protopteridae; genus Protopterus; species Protopterus annectens. The sequence continues at coordinate 1,197,733,862 of NC_056741.1, forward strand.
CATCTAATATTTTAATGCTTTCTTGACATAATATACATATGCCCGAGCATGCTTCTTTCTTCATGTTCCAAATTACCACACCATTCCAAAGTTTTTCAGTTTGTGTTCTTTCTTCCTTTGTTAATAATGTGATATCTTCTAAAACAATATGTGCATCTACTGCAGCACACCATTATAATATACCTATTCTCCTAAGATTTTTCATACTATTCACATTTAAAGCTAATAGTTTCAGTTTATAAGAACAGTTAGTATAATAACATTTTTATCCCTTTCCTTTCTTATTTTGTTTAAGCATTATGATTTTGAATTTGTTTTATTTCTTTAACTCTTTTCCCTATTGAATTATTTTTATTTCATACTGTCCACCAATCTGCTTCTTCCTCACTTGCCTCCCCTGTTTCTTTTTCCTTATTTTCTTTAACTTCGTGTATAATCTCTTTATCAGTTACATCTTTTTGTACATCTTCTTGTATAACACATTCTACTATCTCTTTATCTTGTGTAACTTCATTTTCATTTTCCTGCACATTCATTTCACATTCTGTCCATGAATGACCAGTATTGCCACATTTTTTGCACTTAAAATCACATTTTTTCATTATGCCCTGCTTTACCACATAAATAACATTTTTCATTCATTGATTAAATGATCATATTTTCCACAAAAATAACAAGTTTTTGTTTGACCCCTGTATTTCACAAAACCCCTATTACCATGAACATTAATAATACTAGGTGCATGCATAACACTATCATTTTCCATTTTCAGTATTGCTCCACATTCCCATCCCCTAGTCCATAGTTCTTTTTTATCATATACTTTTGTAGTGTCTATTACTTCTTTACATGTAGTTAACACATGTTCTTTCAGTTCTTTTGCTTCAACTTCAGTTCTAAACTGGATCATTATTCTTTGTTTTGTTTGTCTGTAAAAAGCTTGCATGACATATTCTGACCATGGATAAATATTTTTCTTTTTCATGGCCTGCCCAGTCTCAAATATCAAGTCATAAAATGTCTTTTTATTAATTAAAATGAATGCTCTTACCTCTTTTACTCTGACACCATGAGGTGCTATGACAGAGTCCCAAAACTTATATCTGTCCAAACTTTCTTCTTTTTTTATAGCTCACACATATTGTATACTTCTTTTTTTTTCTTTTATTTATTTCTTCTTCGCTCCTCCCACAGTCTGTGCATAAGTTTTTGTGTCTTGAACTTTTTCTAGCAGAGTCTGTTCTTTTCCTTTTTCTTTTTCTGTTTTCTCCATGATGTCATTCCATTAAATTGCTGCTCCACTTTCTGGCTCACTTTGGTTTGCCATTTCTTCCAAATAATCATTCCGCAACCCTCCCGATTGGAAGGTTGTAATTATGCATTTCTCAGAGGTAACTGTCTCTCCTTCAAACAATCTCCTCTGAAAGTTTTCCTCTGGATCCATCTCTGTTACAGCTAAAATTTCCTTTTCTTCCAATATCATTGATTTTTTTACACCCACAACATCCGAGAAAACTACATTTTCATTAATCTTCACTTCATTTTCAGCCAAAGCAGAATCAGCCATATTTTCTTCCTGTTCCTCCTGGTTGCCTCCATGCCTAGGCAGGAAACAGGAAGTCAGGATGTGTAACACACAAATCCTTCCCCAACTACCAAGAGTAGGGGAAACTCCAAGATGCACTTTTCAAATGTCCCCTAGTAGTATGAATACCACTTCAGGTCTCCCTTGAAAAACGATCACTAGCCTAGTGGGACAAACCCAGTCAACAAAGGATAAATCATTAAATAATAATTAAATATATACCTTTAAGTTGGAGATAGTATGTTTCTATATGATTGGAATGCTACCATGACATGGGTCTATATTATATGTTCAAAGATTGAAAACTTTGAATGTTAAATAATCAAATGTAAATGTTCAAAGTTTCAAATATCAAACATATAATAAAAAAATGGAACTTACCTGACTAGTGTAGGCAGGGGGGCAAGCCCCCCTGCACCCCCCACATTGGGGGGCTGTGCCCACACACCCCTTCTCTTTAAATATACCACCTCCAACACCAACTAAAGTGTGGTAAAGGGAAGATTTCTCTTACTGCACTGTAGTGCGGTCTCTGAGTTGGTATATATACAGTCGTTAGTTTTGGGTTTGGGTTTTGTTTTTACATATGTTTGAAGTTTTATAACTTCGAACATTTAAATTCAATATTTTAATGTTCAAAGTTATAAAACTTCGAACATATGATATAGACCCCCATGACACAAAGTAACATCTGAGAAAAGGCAATGGTGACTATTGGATAGATGGACTATATAAAGCAGCTGTTGGTTACTGTGGAAGATAAAATTTCTCTGAAAAAAATGAGATTGCTTGACTTTTTTTGAAGGAGGGGAAGGTATGAAACTGTTAGATTATATATAATCTAAAATGTTGCAATGGACAGCTTTTTGATGACTTTACAAAGTGTTGATCAAGTGATTTATTTGCCATTTACTCCACGTGAAAGGAAATATGAAATCTTGGACTTATTATACTTCAGTTTGTAATGAGGCATGAAAAAAAGTGCTGTGGTAATTGATTGAAATGGCCAAATGAATTACTGTAGTTGGATGATCTTAATTATTCAGACACAAAAGCAGCATCAGTTTATTGAGACTGGTAATATTCAATGTGTTAGAAGACAAACTCAGGGACTAGAAAGGCCTTCAAAGAGTTTTTAACCACTGCACCCAGTTTTCTCCCACCCTAACATCTAATCCATTCTTAAATTATTCCATTTGATCAATTTTCCTAATTGTAAGTGGGAACATATCCTGCAATCTGTCAGTCCAGAAATGAAAAAAAAAATTTTTTTATAAAATTATAGTTCTAACAAATAGTAATTTAACAAAAACTTTAACTATTTTAAATTTTCTATTATCTTTTACCAAGGAAACATTTATGAATTGCAATTAACTCTTGGATCATTAATCTATACTTAACAGAGTAGAGACATGAACATAAATAATTAATTTAGCCTTCGCTTATATGCCACACCCCTCAGTCATTTTAATTGTCTACTAACAAAAAGATTGTTATTCCTGATATTTTCCTGATGACCTCCTTTATCTTTTCCAACACTTATAATGCTTACCATGGGAATGATTATTAATTAAAGATAACTCTCCCTCCCACTAATCTATACTTAATATAGAAGAAAGATAATTTGTTTAACCTTCTATTATATGTCATACCCCTAAGTCAATTTATTTCTCTACTAAAAAAATTCTGAATCTTTTCTAATCTTTTAAATCATTTATAATTATACATATAAACAGGGGCAGCCTATTCCATAATAGGCCTTATTATTGCTTTATATATAGGTAATGATGCTTCCATCTCACTGGTAGTTCTAAATATGTTTCTGAGCTCAAAAGCACCTTCTAATGATCTCTAATAGATGCCCTTCAAATTTTAAATATTTTTAAATTTTTATACCTAAATTCAGTATAATTTCCCATTTTTCAAGTATTAAAAGCAAAAAGATAACAATTGCTAACATTTATAAAATGCATTGCACACATCTTTTTAATATTAAATTACATACCATTAGAAACTGACCATATACATATTTAATCCAAATGTCCCTGTAATACATAACAAACATTTTTACACATTACCATTGAAGCAACCTTTGAATCATCTGCATATTTACATAACCATACCTTATTAGAACTTGGAAAGCTTGCTATAAATATTCCAAAAAGAGCTGGTCCCAACACCCTGTCCCTAAACCTTGAGGGCACCAGAATTAAACACTTTTATGTAGATAATGTTTCACCAATTTTTTCCTTCCAAGATGTATAACTTAGCCATTTTTATTACTCTTACTACATCTGGATTAATATGATTATCCATTAATTATGCAATAATTCTGTGATGTGTCATAACATCAAAGGCCTTTACCATGTCAAGATAGACCACGTCAACTGGCCTACACATATCCAAACATTCCATGAGTGGTTGGTAAATAAAGAAAAATTCTTAACAAGAACATCTCTGAACAAAGCCATGATGGAAAAGATCCCTCCTATTACTTAATGATTTTATTAAATATTCCGATATTCTTTCAAAATATTTACAAAGAACACTAGTCAAACTGATCAGTCTATAATTCTCAACCACAATTAAATCTCCTGCTTTAGGTATAGGCACAACCAAAGCTTCATTCAATAATCATGGAACAAACCCCATCTCTAATTAATTTTGGAAAAATGCTGTAAACAGGAGATCATACACATAACAATTGTTTTCAAAAAAATAATCATTTAACTCATCAGGACCAGCTGTCAAACTAAGTTTAATTTTCTCAATTACATTCTCAATATTATTAAATAAATTTGAACACTTCTTCTCTAACTTAAAATTAGTATCATAGTCATACTTATTGCCTGTTGTACCAACTCCAATATCTAAAAACATATCTAAAAAGTTATCAGTCTTTACACTGGTATCAGAAGTTAACTTCTCATTTACCATTCTACTCTTACTCTTAGTTTGTCTTAGATGTCTGAAAAACTCTTCTTAATCATCATATTCATCAACCTCCTTTTTCCTATTTTCTAGATGGGGTAAGGGTGTCATGTCAACTGTTGTCATCTCACTCTGTTCAATGGCTCTCTCCTACCATCTTTGAAACTCAGGCCTGACTGTTGCTGGTCTTCTCTCACACAATCTATCCATCTCTTTGCTGAACACCCTCATTTCCTCTTGTCTTCTTCTTGTCTGTCCTAAATCTTCTTCACAAAATTGTCTTCTGCTTGTCTGCAAATGTGCCCAGATCACTATAATCTGTTCTCTGTGATCTTTTCTTCAATTGGAGCTACTTCGGCTTGTAAACTTATGGACTCATTTCTTCATCTATCTCACAGTGTGCATCCTACCACCCATCTCAGGCAGTTTATCACCATCACCTCTAGCTTCGTCAATTGCTCTGCCTTTCCTGGCCAGGATCCTGTACTATACAGTAATATTGGTCACACAGCTGTTTTGTACACCTTACTTTTCAGCTGCTTTGGCATTCTTCTGTCATGCACTATCCCTGATGCTTTGTGCCAGTTGGCTGCATCCCCTCCGATTCTAATTTGACTTCTTCATTCAGACTTCCCTTCTCCTCAACAGCCTTCTCAGATTCTAGAAGCTGTTGAACATTTCCACTATTTTGCCTTTTATCTCAATTCTCAGCTTCTTCTAATTTCCCCACTTCCTGTCCTAGCTGTACTCATTTCATCCCATGTTCCTTCAGTTAGCATTCTATTCCCCTATCCTTTATTGAAATTCTTGACCAGAGTCTGCCCGTGATGTCACATAGTCTGCATGCAGCAACTTTGTTGATCTGTCCCCTCTGACCTGTTTGTTAATGTAGTCCATCACCAGTATGAACCGCAATGGGTTCAGAGCTGAACCCTGATTCACACCCAGTCCCAATGGGAACCCCTCTGTGAGACTGAACACTGTTTGTACTTCCACAGTGTTTGTATATTATAATAAATAAATAAATAAAATAATTGTACTTGTGTCATTGGGTCCTTGCACATAGCCTGCACTAATTCTGCCAATGTTTTTAGGACCTTGAACCACTGCAGAACTGCCCAAATCAGCTTTCTTGGGACCTTGTTATATGCTTTCTCCAAGTCTAGGACTACCCAGTGGGACTCTTTCCTCATCTCTACCTTCTTCTCAACTATCTGTCTTATTGTAAACATTGGGTCAGTTGTAATGCATCCTGATCTGAATCCAAACTGCTCATCTCCCATCTTACTTTCCAGTACCTATGTAGTTATCAATCCCCCTCTTCAGAAGTGTCATGCAGTGTAACAGGATTTTGATACCTCTGCACTGCCCAAAGTTGTGAATGTCCCCTTTGTTCTTGGACATTGGCAGTAGTATGCTTATTCTTCAGTCACCTTTAGCTCCATATAGCTTTGAGTACTTTCAGGAGCCATTTCTTCCCTACCTCATCTAACATCTTTATCATATGTTCTGTCACCTCATCTGAGTCTGCTGCTTTCCCTGACTTCATTTTCTTTAGTGTTGCTCTTACTTCTTCTATTGTTGGCTCCTCCTCTTCTTTCATTGTAGGCTGTGTCTGGAGCACTAGAGCTTCTGTGGGGTTTTCTTCATCAGAAGCTGCTGGAAACACTCCTTCCCTCTTTCTTTGATGTCTTGTGGACTGATTAGCAGGTTGTTGCTGGCATCCCTTATGAAAGATGTCTGACTGATGGTTATCCCACTCCACAATGGGGGAGCCACCACGGACCCCAGGAACTACCGCCCCATTAGCCTGACAAGCCTGGTCTGCAAGGCCATGAAACGTATCATCATGGAACTTATAACAAAGACATTGGTAATCTCCAAACTCTGAACCCCACCCAGTTCGGGTTTGTAAAAGGCAGATCATGTCTCCTAAACCTGATAGACTTCTTTGAAGCAGTCACTAAAGCTGTAGAAGAGGGTAAGGTGGTTTAAACAGCCTATCTAGATCTTGCCAAGGCTTTCGACACCCTCCCCCACTCTGGAATTATAGATAAACTCACTAAACTAGTTATAAATCCCTATGTCACAAGATGATTTGCCAACTGGCTCACTGACAGAACCCACACTGCGAAAGTAGCAGACTCCAAATCTGACTTCAGACCAGTGACATGTGGAGTATCACAGGATTCAGTCCTGGGTCCTCTCCTGTTTGGTATCTACTTCTCTGAAGTACAGGCTGACACAGAAGGTCTTTGGCTAATGAAGTTTGCAGATGACTGCAAATTAGGAGCCATAATTGAAACTCCTAACGATGTGGACATCCTGCAAAAGGGCCTCACTGAGACAGATGCCTGGTGTCAAAGCCATGGCCTCAAGCTCAATGCCAAAAAGTGCATTGTCATTCCCTTTGGTAAAAACTCTGTACCCATGAACCACAGCATACACAGTAGTATACTTAACACCGAAAGTGTGATAAGACACCTTGGGACACAGGTGGACAGTAGTCAGGAAATCCTTCTACGTGGCACACCTCATCACAAAAGATTTCTCATCCAGAAAAAAAGAGGTCATTGTTCCTGTCTACTCATCACTCATTAGACCCATTATAGAGTACAATGCCCCTTTTGGTATGTTTCTCACAAGACATCTACAACAACTGGAAAGGCCACAGAAATACCTCACAAAGAGGATTACTGGCCTCAAACAGATGCCCTACACAGACCATCTCAAAAAACTCCAGCTTTATTCCGTCACATGTCACCTACTCAGAGGTGATCTCTGCCTAACATACAAAACTATGTCAAGCCCAGAGCTGTTGGACATGCTCCACTTAAAGAAATCCCAACCCCTCTAAGCTACACACTCTAGGGACCTAAACCTAGTCACCACAATAAACAGAACATGCTGGAGGGATAGATTCCTGTCCCAGAGACTTCCCATACTCTGGAATAAACTACCTATCTATATCAAACAAAGCTCCTCATTAGCACTCTTCAAGAAAAATCTTGATGATTGGATGGGAAATAGGAAATTCACCCTGGGGATCACTTCTGTGGCTCTGCTCGACAGTGGCACAGGAAAATAATTTTCTTGGGTGGCAAAATCCAGGGTAACTTTTTGGCTGGATTTGTATAGGCCCTAGGTCCGATAGCCTAGTACCTACCTATGAACTCTTGTCTCTATCTTTCTGTCTTTGCCTTGCAAACTGATATAGTTTCTTTGTGCTATCTGTTGAGTCATTTTCCAGAAGATGGTAGAGTGCCTCTGATGCCTTGATCTTTGCTATTTCAACTCTTCTCCTAGCCATTTTGTTATTATGCTAGTCTGTCTTTTCTATCTCCCATTTCTTCTTGTACTTCTTTCTTTTGATGATTTCCTGGACATCTGCATTCCACCACCGGCTTTCCTTATTTCATTACCTGGCTCGACCACATAGCTGTTCTGCAGTGCTCACACAAGTTGGTTTGAGGTACTGCCATTCTTCTTCAACTCTACCTATTTCCTCTTTTTCTTCTTGAGGTACTGGAGCCCTGAGCAATTCCTTGAACTCTTGTCTTTTCTTGCTAGTCAACGTCTCTACACCAGTTTTGCTGTTAGGCTGCATGCCTAATGATAATTAGCCACGTGGTCTTCAGAAGAACATTTTACCAGGATATGGAGAGCATGCTGTTGGATTCCAAAGGGTTGCTTATTGTGACAGGCTAGTATGTTTTAATGAATGATGTACCTTCAGGGATGTGGTACAGGTGTGTGATTTTCCACATGTACAACATGCCTGGAATACATTGCCTATACAATAGGACCATGCAGCGCACAATATGTTATCCCAGAGTAGAACTTGGTTTATGAATCACAACAGGTTTTGGTGTACTATCTTGTGTGTGGTAAGTTTGCTTAATTGTGCTCCATCATGCAACTCTTTTATGACTAGCACATTTAAAGTGATATGTCTGTCAATAATGTGCAATATACTACTAAAATAATATCATAAAATTACTTGCCACTATAACAAAAACACAAAAATTACTGCAGAATGTCAATAAAAAATAACCTACAGAATTTATGTGACAATCTATACGATAAAATTAAGAAGTCACTACTCACTACATCTTGATAAAATAAGAATCAGTTCCCTAATGCCACAGCACAAAAATATTACATGTATCATACAAAGTCAAACATGTTCCATTTATCCATTTTTTTTCTCTTCCTTTTAGCTTGACTTACTGTTTCCTTTTCTGTTACTAACTGGAGAACAACACAGTTTGTTGTTATATCCAGTTGTCTGGCATCACACTCCATGCACATAGTACATAATGCAAAACAAGTCCACATCCACTCTCTGTACAACATTAATAATCAGTATCAGCTGGTCATATTAAGGCAGCCCACTGGAGTCTAGCAGCATACAGTTTGATGGTATTGCAGCTGCCATCCCTCCGCACAACACAGTTTCCATATCTGCCTTTGCACTACTACTGCTCTCCTCAGTTTCATCACCAGTATAAAGCATAATAGAAATCTAGGCAATGTGGTCTTAGCAGTATTCTTTGACCAAGCTTTTTCATATAAAAATCTACTTCTTCCTTAGGGTCCAATGTCCCAGTGCTACCATGGTTTTAAAATGCATCTCTCTCTTGAAGATTTGAAACAGTTAAATGACATAATAACATATCCGCCTTTCTCCAAGAAACAGTAGGCACACTTCAGTGTTGTATCCTTGGTTTTCTTCTGTTCAATATATTCATTTATGGCCTCCATACAGCAAATATACATTCTTCCACTGAACAGTATGCAGAGGATTCAAAACTCATTTGCTCTACCAAAAAAACTAGACACCCTACAACAGCTTCCACAGGATTACCTCACCTCAGCTGAAGCATGGGTCTCTTAAGTACAGCTGTTGTTAAACCTCCAAAAGACTAAATTAATTCTGTTCAATACCCAAAGCATCTTCAAGGCAGAAAATACACTTTAACTTATCTGTTTTAACAACGTAAAACTGAACTCGCAACTCATAAAAGCTCTGAGAGTCACCACCGATGAATACCTCGGATCTCACTACCACATCAAATCAGCACATAAAAAAAGCTGTGCAGTCTTTATGGGAACGCCACCATATTTAACCAATTCACTTAGAAAAATAAAAAAGCATAGGGCCAGATTCATGTACACCTACACTAAGTGTAGACAATCTGTATTCAAGATTATCCCTACCACATTTTTTGTGTTGTCTATTGACTGAGAAGTATTACATTATGTGTAGATATAGTGTTCACATTGTGGTAATGTTCATCACTCCTCCTTGGTATTTAAGGTTTTAAGAAAATCAGTAGGAAAAGAAGTTTTAGGTGTGAGGTATGGCTGTGTTGTCTGTTCACTCAGAATGGTGTACACTTAGTGTACATTCAGGAATCAGGCCCATTGCCTCAAACTTCCTGCTACCAGCTCGTCCCTATTCTACTCCATATTGCACAACAGGCATGCTTCCCTGTCTGATCTTCTTGAGTGATAAATGATATAATGAAATTGCTAGAAATGCTATGGATGTCCACTACAAAACGCATCACAATCTCATTCTTAAACAACTTTACTGGCCAGAATTATCACACTTTCCAACTATTTCATGATTAGTAAGCACTCACATACTTAACTACAAACCTGAGCAATTCCCTATTCTTAGCAAAGCTACACCCTACAGCTGTATCCTCCTAATAGACCATGTTGGTGACAGATAAACAATTGCTCTAAATACCAAACTCTTTACTCTTACTTTGTTTCCAAAAAGTGGCGCTCTATCTCTCATGCCCTAAAAACATGTACTTGACCTTAAAACTGTGAGTCAAACTTATTACCAGGTTAAAACCTTCTATTTCTTTGCACTGAGTTTTTTCTAATGCTATTATCTTTATACGTTTTCACACTCTAACACCTCCAAACTCCCACTAATTTTAAATGCCCATTTAAACCATCTTGTATACTATATTCTACTTTATATCTAACTATGCTTACCTACCACCACTTCTGAATATCTTCTAATTTAACTTCTTTGTGTTCACACATTCTAATCAGTCACCTTCACAACTCCTGCTTATGTTCTGTATTCTCTTACTCTGTCATAGACCTTACCATAGCCTTTCTAATCCATCTTTCTTTTCAATATATACTGTGCTGATTTCACCCTCCCATTTTTATATTATCCTGTGCTACAGCACTCAGAAATGTTTTATATGCACCAATGTAATGTTCCTCCATGTTCTTCATCCAATACAATCATCCATTTAATTTTTCCATTTTCTCTTCCCTTCCTTTCGACAACCTTCATAACTTCTTATAATCTCTTCAGGTCAATCTACTACACCTTGTTGCTAACTACATCTCCATTTCTGTCAATTAACACCTTCAGCTATTTTTCTTTTGCCCTTTAATACTTACTGTAAATAAATAATACTGATTGTAAATAAATGTCTACCATATTCCCTGTCTTCTATTTCACCTATTTCTCCATAATATATTATACAGTTTGATTCTTCTTGATGTACTTTTGCATATTTTATCTATTTTCAATTCTCCAGCTTTGTATATTCTCACTGCTTGGTAGCTACTCATTATATATAATCTTAATACTTTGTAATTACTTATGCTGTATTTCTATTGACATTGTGCTGTGTGATGTCCTTTAAATAATGTTTCAGTATTCTCAGCATTTTTTGTACTACGTGGAGCTTTACACCCTTAGCCTTTGCTGAAAATGGGCCTTTTTGGCCTAGTCAGACCAACCTGCTAAACAAATGGCAATAACTAACTAACTAACTAAATGACTGACTAACTAACTAACTAACTATATAAATAAAAGGTCATGCAGACTTGATAGTCTATGCCATACATACCAGCAAAGGGTAGAAAGGAAGCATATGGAAGGCATAAATATGCACAAATATCAAAAATCTGCATTTTTCTTCAGCAAATGTGTTAACAAAATACAGTTTTCAGAACACAGTGCTCAAATTGGTTACCTTTCAGTACTTTTGTAGCAGAGGAAATAACTTCTGATGTTTTTCTTCATATACCTTCTACACTTGTGTCAGCTTGGAAAAAAGAGAGACAGTGGAAGCATTTTTTATAATAAAAAAAAACAAATTTAAAAAATGTAATCAAAACACACACCCCGGGATTCATGAACCTTGCGCCAGGCGCACGCATAGCGTAGGCGCTACAACGCCAGATATGGCCGCCGAGCGATTCAGGTACGATCCAATTCCACGTGCACTACCGGTGTGCGCCTGAGTTGCGCCGCCTCTGGCGTAGGTATGTTAAACACCCCATGTGTGGTGTTGCACCATGCAAATGAAGGCATATAGCGATCCACGAAGTGGCGCAGGCGTAGCATAAGGGCACGGCAATGTAAACCAAAAAAAAACGGTTTACATATACCCAAACATGACATAGGAGTAACGGAAGGTTGTCAACGTCAGGTATCATACTGTTGCTACATGCCAATGGCGAAAGACACCGAGAATGTCAAAAGAAAACATGCACAAAATGTAAATAATGACATAAATGGTATGTCCGCAGAAACCACAGCAGAACCCCAGGACATGTCCGTGGAAGGTGCTAAACAATGAAATAATATGACAATGTCATAAAAGAGCAGTGTAATACACATCAGCTTCACAGCCACAATACACCATAGTATGCATGGAAAGCCACATCCACGGCGCAAGGGTTGCCAAGGAGTCGCGGCAGTGTTCGGCGCCGTAGCTATGAATTAGTAGTCAGTGCCATGCAAATGAGGCAGATAATACTGAATCGCAAAACCCCCGCCAGCGTAAGGCTGCACCAAACGGTGCAGCGGTAATACACCGAGGAGTGGCTCAGAGGGAATACATGTCAACCGCAGAGGGGTGTGCCACTGTAGGAGGAAGCACATTGGAGCCCAGCAAACATGGGTTGTACAATGCACATCACAGCAGCAGGACCAGCGTGTGGGGAAATAGTTGAGCTGAGAGCACACAATGTGCGCAGAGATGCATGTGCATGAGGATGACTACGTTCCCCTAACCCAGTCATGTGACGCCCGCCCCGTCAACAACAACGGATACAGGAAGGTGATGCGGAGAATATGAGGAAATGCGGAAGCAGTGTAATTGGAGTCGTAATGAGCAATCAACACCAATTAACACACGAAGGCCAATTGGCAGCAGCTGACAACTCTGCATGCAGAAACCCGCAAAACGGGATAGGGGAGGCATATGAATGTAAAGAAAGTAGGGGAGGTAGCAGAATGCAAAGAGTGAAGAACTGATACAGCACAGCCAAGTAGAGAGGTAGCATAACGGCGGCGGCAGACAAAACGCATGATATGCCATGTCCCAGAAACTACACATGACAGGGCTCTGCAGGATGCAAGCCAGGAAATAGTATGCGCAACGTGCAGAAACAGTAAGGTAAGGTCGAAAGCTAAACCAATGCAGGCAAGTGTAATGCAACACCAAAGGCAACAGCGTTGCAGTGCCAACGGTAAAACACGGAAGATAATCCACAGATACGGCCGCACAGACACACCCTATGACATCACCGGGTGTACAGCACAACAGTATAAAGTGTGAATGCACACAACACACAGCCGTGTATTCCCAAACGCCGCACTCTAGGTGTAAACACACAGGGAACTTTTAAAATGTATATGTTGGGTGCCGCCGTGGCCGTGATACATCAGCATGTGTCAGAGACAGACGGAGTTGCGGAGGAGGGTGCCGACAACTACTGTAGGCCTCAGAGGAGAAGGAGAGTGTTCAGACCAAGGGTAACCTACCAGGGGCTACAAGACCTGGAGATAGTAGAGCGTTACAGGGTGGACAGGGACACATTACAGCAAATAGCTGAGCTGTGCCGGCCACGCTTGAGAACAAGAAACAACAGAGGGGAGCCCATCCCAGTGGACACAAAGGTATGTGTAAGCTTGCGAATACTGGCTACAGGTACCTTTCAAAGGCCAACTGGGGATATAATGGGCATCTCACAGGCATCAGCATCCAGGGTACTACACCAGTTTCTGGATGCCATGTTACGACATGCCCATGAGCATATATACTTCCCCAGATCTCAGGAGGAGTTGGCTAGCAATATGCGCCACTTCCACCGTGTGGCACAATACCCGGAGGTACTGGGTGCGATAGACTGTACGCACATACAAATCAAGTCACCACCTGGGGAGCAGGGTAGATGCTACATAAACCGCAAGGGATTCCCCTCCATCAATTGCCAGGTCGTGTGCAATGCGCAGGGCATTATCATGGATGTGTGTGCTGGCAGCCCTGGAAGCTACCACGACTCCCATATCTGGCATAGCTGTATCAGGTATTCGCCAGGGGGGGTCATCACACAAGGCCCCCTTGTGGGGGATGCTGGCTATGCACTGGAGCCGTGGATGATGACTCCCATCAGAAATGCACACACACACATGCAAGAACGCCATAATGAGGCACACGCACAAACTAGAATAATCATAGACCGTGTGTTTGGGATGCTGAAATCACGGTTCCCATGCTTGGATACATCCGGTGGAGCCCTGCAGTACTCTCCAGGCACATGTGCCCACATATTCATAGTATGTGCCATGCTACATAATATGATCCTGCGGAAGCAGCTGCTGCAGGGACATAATGGCGAAGGGCCACAAAGCCCACCACAACTGCCAAGGCCAGCACAGGCACAGAGGGTTCAGGGCCATGAACACACTGTGCCAGCCCCAGTAGGCAGACGGAGGCGTACCCAATATGCCTATGCCCTGGCAAAGAGGGAACGTATAGCACATACTCTGACAGCGTAGGCCCCATGGACTGACACCTCCCTACCTGCACACACAGTGAAATGGACAGCACACAAACATGGCCACCCATAATGTGTACCGTATGGGTGGTCCCATGTGTGACTCCAACATAGGCAGCACCCAAACACTGCACACCCAACAGCCAGCGGAGCATGTAACGCCAACACCTTAACCGTACGCGGGTCCTACAGCAGACGGCGTTGCTGTATGCTGCCACGTTCGCCGCAAGGTGTATACATATAGACATGTACATATGTGCATATACAGATATGGAGATAGATATAATTACACACATAGAAATATATGTACACATATACATATATAAAGTACAACAGGTAAGACAGGGAATCAGAGGGATTCAAGGTGACAGAGAAGTAACGCGATATCTGTACATAGTAAACATAGTGAACGACAACCTGAGTATCCGTGAGGGTTGACAGAACAAGAAGCCGCCACCCATGGAAAGGTCAACCTACCGAAATGCATAATCGCGAGTCGGGATGATCGCCAGGCCACAGTACAGTAACAGTACATGTGCGGGTAATATTATGAGGATATGAGGGTGGAGGTAGACACCACCGCCGGTGATGCGGGCCACGCAGGTACTGTGTGCAACCGTCCCTGTGACTGCCGCAGTATGTGTATGTGTGCGGTGAGGGTGTCATGTGTTTCGGTGTGCGAGTGTAATGTGTGTGCCACTGTAAAATGTGTATGTTGGTGCCATGTGACAGGCGGAGTGGAACAACATGTGTAGGCATACAGTATAGGAACCACAGGCATATGTACAGCAGTACTCCCAAAGTAGTACTGAGAGCCCCTCCCTGGCTAGGCGTGTGGCAACGTATAACGATGCAAAGTGAAAATGTCCCAGAATGTACCACAGGAATATAGCCAGCATGAAATGCAGAGGACGTATGTACAAATCATGACCGTATGTATGACACCGATATGTTAATTGCAAAATGATACATCGGCAACGTTACACAGCAATAGTCATGTACCGCGGAAATACGCATGTGCTACCCCGGTACTGATCGTGGCTACGTATCGGCCCGTAAACACCGCTGTGTGTTCTACGAGTGTCAAACAAGCAAGCGCCACCCGAATAGGTGGCAACCACTAGCATACAGGCCGTCCCAAGTACAGGACCTCAATGACTGTAAATATCCGGGACAAAATGCCAAGGGATAGTCGTCACGTACGAACAACCGCAGATATACTACCGATGTGACGGAGGAATACATGCAGGAAGCACACATGCAGGCGATACCGACACCAGACGACATCAACACAACCTACACTCCCAGAACAACAAACAGGTAACTGCCAACTCCCCAGGCAGGGATGGAGCACACACACAAGCATACTGTGTATGTAGAAATGCAAGGCCCACAACCCGTACCCGTCACCCACAACCTCCGATATTCCCCATCGCACATATCAAAGGGATACAAGCCGCAATAGCAGCACAAACATACAGGCAGTCAATGACAGCTGCATAACCACAACATCTCGCGTGGGAAACACTATCAGCAGCGGATGCATACCTGCATCTGTTGTTTAAAAGAATACAACAGCTATGTTACACATCCGAATGCAAAACGCCATCAACAGACGCTGCCAGGACAGGGACACCCACATGTCGAACATAATACCATACCCAACACCCACAATCCACGGCTAACACCACTGCGAAATGTACCTGACACCACACATAGCGGCTGCAGTTACACGTAACATAACACAATACAGACCATCTCCACGAAGGTAGTGCAAATAACCAACGCCCAGGCGAGGAATGCAACCATGCCCTAGTTACGATGCGTAATGTACAAATGGAGTAGATGCACAGGTGATATGCGCACAAGTACACACCGAGGAACAGCTATTGGTGTGATGAACCCACATGTCGCAGGTGACGACGGATATAAGGATGACTCCTATGATATTCAAACCGTATGCTCATACCGAACTACAAATAAAACACGGATAGAGTGAGACAATGCAATAGCGAGACACGCAACGAAAAACAGAAGGAAACACAGTAAATGTATGTAGAACCCATGATATGTACTGGTGTGTAACGCATGATGTGTATGACGAAGCTGCACTGTATGTGAACGGTGTTTGTAAGTAAGGATACTTGTCCATAATGCAGAGAGTGGTGAAAGCTGGTTATGTAGTGCTATCCCGCTGAGCATACCAACGACTGTGGACACGTGTGCACAGCAGTGGGACATCATGTACACAGCCATGATAACACAAGGGCTGCCACAGGGGGGCATAACACAGAGCAATGCCACACCCCACGCTGATGCTGGCAGTGGATGTCCAACAAGAAAGTGCCACAGCAGGGGATAGGACATGTATGTATACTGTCGCAGCACACATGTGTATGGGCATATACCGTCGATGTCATACGTAATGTGAACACGACGTGCACGTATGCCTCGCAGTAGGGGTTACTATGTCAACTATGTGTAATGTAAAGCTGTCATGGTGGATATGACAGACATCATACACAGTATCACAGGCATATCATGCATAATGGAGTTATGGCCTATTGGTATGTACAATAACAGGATACGTATGGCCTGTACATATGGGACAGAGTAGTAGCATAATAGCCATCCGAAATGGAAGGAACACCAAGTAACCATGGCCAAACGATCTGTAGCAGGTGCAATGTGTGCAACAATGAAGTCCGGCAGGTCCATGTGTAAACACATGTGCAGTGTACACAGTAGTGTCACCTCCCCATGGTAGTGTCCACTGAACAGCAGAGGTGGGTGTCAACTGCATGTCTACACAGTACTGCTGCTGTGGTGGTACCATGACTATGTGTCACTCTATCAGCAAGGGAGCTATCACATGAACAGTGCCACAGTGTGTCCCTGTGGGATGTGCACAGGACCTATGTTCCACAGCATGGTGTGTGTTGTGTCTGCGGAAGTAACACAGAAGCCCAGGCCATGCAATGTGGCATGTGTGCACATATGCATGAGTGCTCCATTCACCCTGCCCACTGCAATTGCCATGTATGAGTACTACATGCATCAGTAATGCGGAGGACATGGCCCATGTCAGAGTAGATGACACCCCTGTGTATGTGGTATGCAGATGTGTACAGATGTGTTACCCATCTGTCAGCCGCATATGTAAACTGTCTGAGCCTGGTACACATCATGGCATGATAATGCCGTGCCATGTAAAGTCGTAGCCGTTGTGGAAGGTACACCACGAATGTGTTATTGTAACCCTGCCCGAGTGTAGATGTGTGTATGGCACAGGTACAATGGCTACCTATGTACCAGCAACACACACAGTACAGATATGTGTGGCCCTGCAGATGTGTACCCATGCCACAGTGGAATATGGCAACCACAGCACCATGTGGGGCATGTGTGTGTACAGCAACCATGTACAATGTGATATGCATGTATGGGGACAGTATCCATGTGATACTCAGTGGATGACTGTTGCTATGCAAAGGTGATGTGCATGCACCATGTGTGATGCATCCTGATGCAATGACACCCACATGATGTATCTGCCACACCGACACCCATACGGTTGTTATCAGTATGAGCTGGTGGAGCTACAATGGTGCCAGGTATGTAGATGTGGGATATCTAGGCATGGACAGTACTCTGTGACAGCATGTTGTGTATGTAAGCAAATAGTGAACATGAGGGGCCCCATGACTGAGGACTGTGTAATGCCACATGTACCTGACATGTAGTAGGTAGCATGATATGCTTGCACCACTGTGTGTCCTGTCCAGGAGTCATATAGCCTAACATCCTGAGACACAGGGTATGATGTGATGGTGGATGTGTACATTGCCAATACCAGAATGTGGAATGGTGCTGAAGGGCAATGTGGGGACAATGTCTGATCTGTTACCCTCTGTACCACACCAACCACCCATGCAATGGTATGACAGGTGGCCAGCATGTGTATGTGGCGTGCTGTGGCACACAGAAGCCCAACAAGGGTGCCAGTAAAGGCATGGAGGTCATCAATGAGTGTGTGAAGCACGTTTGTGAGGACGTGCCCCAGTGCCATACTGAATGGTCCAGTCATGGGTGTACGAATGCAGTCCCACACGTGCAATGCAGTACCACCCATGTGTAGTGCGATAGATGCGGCAGTGTGGCGGTCAAGGTACACAATGTCCAACAACATGCTAGCAGTTAATTCAGTGGGCTGGTGTGGAGACACATACCAAACAGGTTGGCGGGACATAACAGCTAGGGAGATCGGAAGGTGACATTGGGACAGTGTCTTAGGACATAACGTGTGCATGGCAGTACCATATATGTGTCCACAGGGACACTGCGATGTCCATGTATGGACTGCAACCCTGTAGTGAGTGAGAGTGTGTATTGTTGGTAGGTACACCATTGCCTGGCATGTTGCCAACATTATCTCAGTCAGCAATGCCTGGGTGACTGTTGTACGCGACATCGAATGTGGATGTAGCCAAACAACACAGACATACCACCACACTGCCTGAGGGCCCACACTGCAATGTGCGGCAGTCATGTGTAGGTAGCTAGCCTTGGAGCATGTGATGGACCACGAGGACCCACCATGGCTGTCAAGTGATGCACCCCACACATGTGAATATACCCACCGTGCAACAGCCTGCACATGTGCCCATACAGCAGATGTGCATGGAACATGACCACCACCATGGCGTCTGTGAAAAGGCCAGTACCGCCATGTCTCTGTGTGGAATAGCATGGTCCCTACCATTGCGTACATGTTACGGAAGTGCACTGTGATATGTGTCAGCATAGTCACGTACACTGTCCATCTGCCGGGGTGCCATGCCATTAACAACCCCTGTCAGCAGACGTCAGTAGTACTGGCTGTAGAGCACATGTACCATGTATGCTGCGATGGGTGTGTGTCCAGGGTGTGGCTAGCAGGGCCGTGAAGCATATATGTTCATCTACCAGAGGGGGGATATCCCCAGGTTTAACACACCAGACACATGGAGGTATCGTGCATGCTGAGGGTAGTGTAGGTATGGTATGTGTTGTGTAATGTGTCACCCAGCTAGGTGGAGTGCATGGCCAAGCATGTGTGGGTACATGGGAGTCCATTCTAGGGAAGTGTGGGTTGCTGTCAGCACATGGCAGTAGCAGCTGTCCGAGGTCCAATGTACAGTATGACAACACAGCCAGCATGTAACCTGTGGTGTACAGTGTGATCTCTGTTGCGTGTTACAATGTGTCTAGCGGTCACAAACATGGGTATCTGAACATGGAGCACCTACGATGCATTGTGTTCGGCAAATATACAGTATGTGTGCAAAACATTGTGTGATGTGGGATCCCCTCACCTGTGTGTGTTGCAGTCCAGGTATGTGCCTGGGAGGTATGATCCGTGTACAATCTGGACTTGCAGGTGTGCTGTGCAGAGCATGGAGGCAGGTCCCAGGCACCGCAGATAAATGTGAGGCGTGCACTAGTGTGTGTGCCTTGCTTGTGTGCAGCACAGTGGAAGGTGCAAGCATTGTCCCACATCACCACATGCCGTGCCTGCCTGTTACAGCCCTGCTGGAGACAGACATGTGACACCGCCGCAGAGGCAGTATAGCATGTGAAGATGTACATGTGGGCTCCACACCCTAGGCAGATGTCCGCAGGTCATGTGTGCCACAGTAGTGTGGTCGACCAGGACTGTCATACTGGTCAGATACCACATGCCTGTATAAGTACAGTATGAGCATAGTCAACAGTCGCAGTGACAGAGTGGGCCAATGTACAGTATCCCTGTGTTTAGACCACTGCCTACTGTACACTTGGCTAGACACACACCCGGAGGGTGAATATACCTTTGAGCCATCACATGTCCCAGTCCACGTAGCCTGTACAATGCCATCACAGGGTGGTCACAATAATGTGTGGTAAGACAGACATGTTGTACCAGGTGATGTGTCATGTGTGCATATGTTGAGTTGCACAGCCGTTCACACGTCTGCAACATATCAGTGCATGATGTATAGTGTAACATGATGTGTGGAACTGCACTGTGATCCACAACAGGGTCATCTGAGACAGGTGTGTTGTGAATGGTGTAACCCATGGTTACACGGGATATACACTGGTGCTGTTGGCTGCCATGCTGGGGGCCACCAGTGGTGCCTGCAGTGGTTATACAGACATACTGCACACATTGTTCTGGCAGGAATGTCCATTGTTGTGGATGATGTGTTGCTACGTGAAGGTAGGTGTGTGTTGTGAATGTTACACATCCAGATGTGACCATCAGGCGCAGTCATCACACACATCCACAGCGGTCAGAACCCTGTCCCCAGAATGGGTGTCAGCCGCCCTCGTACTGTGTGACATATGTGCAGATGGCGGAACACCTCCTACTGGCTGGATAACAGTGTCAGCTAGGATGGCTATGTGATGGCTGGAATACGCCGTGATAATGTACAATGCTGGTATCCCAATGAAGTACCTGGAATCACACACAGTACGCCATGGCTGGCATGTAAACCATGTACAACAATGACTGTGTGACAGACACAAACAATGCGGAGACATGTTGAACATGCACCCATGAGAACACCAAATGAGGTATGTTGCACATATCGATGTACAACTGTCATCTATGGCCATAGCATGGATGCAGATGCATATGCCCCACAGGCAGTACCACGCCATGTAGGTAGGGGGGCATTGCACGTGTACATGTGACAGTTGCTGTACCGCCACATGTCCTGCATATCCGTCATGTAGGGGTAGCAGTGGTACGTGACTGTTGGACATGCCTGTACATATGACCATGTCCCACAGGATATGTGTTACGTGTGTACAACACGTGTTGTGCCGTCATCAAGCTGTGAAGTGTATGGCTGCCAGTGTACCTGTGTGCCATGTTCTGTGATGGGTGCAAAGGTACGCAGTACTGCATTGCATGCCCACATGCCCCACACAGGTGCATAGCCTGAACATACAATACAAAGAGGGTGTTGGATGATAGCAACCCACAAGAGGAGATGGGTATGGGTGGCAACCCACTACCACCTGTTCGGGTAAGGTGTGCATGTCTATGACACATTAGCACCCGAGAAGCTAGCAGTACAGCAGTACAGGGTGGCATGCATATATGTTCACCAATACCCCTGTGTGTCCCACCACTGGCCCGTGGACAGACAGACACCAACACAATGTGCAGATTTGATATGTGCACAGCACATCACCGCTGGCTACTGTAGAACAGGCTTACTGTGTAGACATGTGCACAGTAGGTCTGCGCCAGTCACACTCAAACACGTTATGTGCCGAACCACACCAATAGTTTAGCCCATGCCACAGACAGATGTGCACGCATCTGTGTATGTACGTCTGGGAATGTCCCTGGCCTAGCAGTAGAGCTGTGTCAGTGTTGCGAACAACATACTGAATGGGCTGTATGTGTGAGGTGTGAGTCATACGTGTATGGTCCGATCGACGATACCATCAGTGCCCCTGCTATGTGAACATCCCTGTCCCCATACATGGATACCTATGCTGTGCCCAACACCACGCTCCCCGTGGGAGGGATGGCGCTGTGCGGTGCACCAGCTGACATGGGGGTGGCAGCAGGCACTGGATGTAGACATATGTGGTACCCATGTCAGGCCAGGCAACCATCCATGTGCACGGGATAGCAGTGTGTGGGCACATACAGCACTGTGTTGAACAATATCGCAGCACATAGCACCTGTCAGGGTTAATGTGTATGCATGGATGTGTGATACCTGCATGCACCAGACACACCCCCACCAAGCAGCGTGCAGCCTACCTTGCAGAAGGCCAGTGTCCACACCATGATGATAGACATGTGTAATGTCCATATACACATAGCAATGACATATGGAATGGACAGCCACCCTGCCAATATCAGTACCCCCAGGTGGGTCACATCCCAGTGCCATGTATGTGACATACCCTGCCATACCATGCAGCCCTGCCCAGCAAGGCTGCACATGCTATCACAGTCCTACATGGTGCGATGGACAAAAGGCACTTTCACTATCAACCGTCCACAGCAGTAATGTGGCAGTGATGCACCCTGTGGTGTTACAGGTGCTGTGTGTTGCTGTGGACAACGCGTGCATGCGCATGCTATGCATGACCTTTCCTGCTAATGTCACATGGTTACACATTGTCCCATGTGTATCACATGTGCAACACAGGTGAGCCGTGGCAGGTTGGCCAACACCCGTACAGTGCTGTGTAGATGTACATGGCACAACACATGCATGTACAGGTGTCCATGTGTATGTGTGCAGTGCCACCGCTGACGTTCATAATGGCCGCGTACGTGATGCCTAGTGACATATACACAGCATCCAGGTGAACAGTAGAACTGTTGTCACATGGGGACATGTGCCAACTGATATGGACACAGGTGCAGGCAGGTACACATGTCCACAGCAGGCTACCATCAACATGGTGCGTGTACAGTGTGATGAGTTGACACACAGATATGGTATGAAACCCACTGCTTAATGGTGTGATGGCAACACGTCGGCTGTGTCACTGCCATGATGCATCGCAGAGATTACTGTGCAGATGTTGTACATGTCATAGCAACGTATGTCCAGCAGTATGCCAGTACAGCAGTGTAAATGTGACCTGTCAACATCATTATGTCTTACAGATAATGCCACGTTCCCGGCTGCCAGCCTTCAGCCGCCAGGAGGATGACGTGATAATACCGTTGCTCCACGACAACTACGATATACTATTCAGCCATGTGCCACAACAGGCACAGCAGCGGGACGACGTGTGGCAGGATTTGCGCAGGAGGGTGAACAACGTGGGCGGCAACAACCGCACCTACCAGCAGATCCGCAGACACTGCACAGACCTAATTCGGCACGCGAAACAGCATGCCGCCGCAATCGCCAGACAACAAGGTGGGACAGGTGGTGGGCCACCAACCCAGCCCCCACTCACACACACAGAGGAGCTCCTGGCCAGTCTGGGGACACCCAGGAAACAACATGCAGAAACACTCACTGCCATCGTGGAGGTGGGTGTCTCCCAACCAACGAGCCTGGAGCTGCCTGGTAAGTCAGTCTTGCATGTTTGTATGATAACTGACATAGGTGTGGGTGTCATAGTACACCACATAATGTACCAACACATGCCAGGTATATGGCCACACAAGCTGCATACTACAGTATGCTACGTTGTGTTTGCAGACATGTGCATAGCACATGCTAACACACAGGTACATGATGTGACATGCACAGTGCTTACCGTGGCGATAGTAATGGATAATGTGTATACTGTTGTGTCACCCCTATACAGGTACCTCTGGCGTGTCGCACAGACATGGGTCCGTCGCAGGTGAGACTGTTGCTAGTAATAGGCATGTTACAGTGTATAGATATTCCCCATGTGTCCAGGTATGACATGCACACCTGGGTCTGCCCCAGTCACGGTATACAGGTTGCACCACCCAACACACATGCCACCCATGTACAGTAGATACAACCGTTAGTATAGACCGGCATGACACCACATAACCCATCGGTGTGATATGTGCAGTCAGCTATGCATACAATGGTGGAGGTGTTCTACAATGGCTGCATGTGTAGTATGCATCGGTATGCCTTTGCGGTATGCACACAGTACCACATAGTGAGCTGTGATCTGGCCAGCACACAGGTGTTACCACTGTGACCTATGCCCCTGCATTGGGTGCACACGTTGTGACATGGCACATGACATGTCCCATGCACGTGGTGGTCTGTCCGCAACATTGTCACACCATGACATGACCTACACACGACATAGCAGACATCCACAATGTCTGCATAGCCTTCGGGAATGTGACACCTCAGACTAGTATGGGTGTATGTCACATGGGCCACCACAGGGATGTGTACACGATGCCCATCACACACAATTGTCCATGAACCAGTCAAACATGGCCATGGGTGATACCCACAGGCATGTTGCCACACAGTACATCCGCAGTGGGTAGTCACCGTTGCACCCTGTCCACACATAGTGCCATCATAGCTGTAGTGGACCCCCTGTACATCTGATGTGGTACACCAGACAAATGTAATGCCTGTCTGCAGCCAATGGAGGTGCCACCAATGTCTACCATATACGTGCTGTGGAACAGCATGACTGTGTTGCAGACATGGCAATGCAATGCGTCCAGGTTACGCATCGCACAGAAACATACCTGTGTCTTGCTGCCATGCAGTGGCACAGTGCCCGTACTCCCCACTGTACAGCTATGTACACAGCTCACACCAACCACACCTGCACAGACATCCTTGTTACACATGCATTCTATCTGTAGCCTGTACACATAACACTGCACTGTGACATCCGTTTTGATGTGGTGCATGTGGTGGGACACCATTGTCACATGTCCACATGTTACCGCACATGTTTGCGGTGTACATGACATAGTGACGCCAGCCATGTGTACTGTTAACCCGCCTGTGGCCACACGGTGTATCACGGTGATGCATGCAAACTACCATGAATGTGTGTACTGCAAGCCTACTGAAAGACACCTGCTTGATGTAGTGTGCACCCCAGGGCAGTATGCATACTACCACTATTAATGTCTGGGCTGCATTCACTGAGCTGTGGTGTGGGAATGCTGCATGCCACCTGCAATATCACATGCATGATGTGTCTGCATGTGTGTGTGTCTGCGTGTGTATGTCAGCGTGTGTGTGTGTGTGTGTGTGTGTCTGTGTGTGTGTCTGCATGTGTGTGTGTGTCTGCGTGTGTGTCTGCGTGTGTGTAATGTAACTTACAGTATGTCTTTGTATTCACAGGTGCTGTAGGTGCGTTCCCCTCCTGCGGTCCATCTGATGCTAGTGTCTCCACATATACTAGCGGTGATGACCATGTGCATGAGGCACAGGCAGGGTTGTCACGGGCAGAAGCTGTGCCATTGGTTAACATCCCACCTATGTCCCCTTCATCCCCGCACATGGTTCAGATGCCGACACATACCACATCACCGTTGCCCATAGAGGAAGGACAGTCAGCGTCTGTTGGCACCGAGCAGGAATGTGTGGTGGCTACAGAAGGTGCAGGTACACACCATGTTGCCAGTGTAATGACTGGTGATGTGCCACACAGGCATGTGGCTGGTGCTGCTCATAGGAGGAGCACTGGTAGACATGCACCTGCCATACAGGGTGCAGCAGCTGGTATCACCAGACGCATGTTTCAGACTGTAATGGCGGCACAGGCACCTGCCGAACAGCAGAACCAAGAAGGGCAGAGGCTGCAGAGGGCCGCAATCCATTCCTTAAATGAGAACATCCAGTCATTGGCGAATGCTCAACAGCAGCTTGCCGATGTTCTGGATAGGAGATTAGGTGAGATGGTTGGAATCCTCGACCGAGGCATGTCAATCCGCGAGCGTGAGCTGTCTGTGCTGGAACACCTGGTAGGGGTGAGGCGTAGGACACGTGGCCGTAGGCCAGCAACACCACCTAGTGCAGGTCGACGGCCACCTCTCATGCCCACTCACACAGTGCTGGTAGCAGCAGCAGTGCAGCTGGTGCTACACCAACCACACCAGGACACAGCAGGCCACGTGGACGTGGCCCTGGATGGTCCCAGCGTGGACACGGTTCCAGCGGACATGTGTCATCAGAGAGTGGCCACTCCATACCTCCACCCGGTAGTGCCCATGCGACCCCAGGCAGGCACGGGTCACGTGGCTGCAGGCGGACACAGTGAGCCGTACAACCTGCACTGTACAGTCTGGGGCTGCCATGTATACCCCGTGTAGGCATCACAGATGGCCGAACTGTGTACACACATACCCACACACAGCAGACACAACTGTAGGGCTCCACCACATCCACATGCATTCTGCACAGTCATGCCCAGTAAATGCACAGGCCCTTACACACACACATGATGTCATCCATTGGTACAGCCTATGCCCCTGGCACACATATCACCCTGTGCATATGATGAAGCCTCTGCCGCCGCAGCACCATGATCCACACCATCGGTGCACGGTTATGCAAACATATTCTGATGCACAGGGTGGACAAGATAGTGAGAGGTGTATGTGATACCTGTGTCCGCATAGTACGCGATGTGTATGTTGCAGTGGTTGTGTATGACAGGTGACAGGTGCGTATGTGACGTGGGTCGTGTACTGACATCATGCAGCAGACATACCATGTAGTGCAGGTGCAGCATACATTGATCTGTGTACATGGTATGCGTGGCGGTTACATGTGTAGCACCATGTTGGTTCAGTTAACCTGTATGCCAAATATGGTGTACTTGCATGTGCCTACTGGGAGCACTGTTATCAGTCCCCCACGTGTAGCTGTGGGGTACCCACAGGCACATCTGGCAATATCAGCATACCACAGGTACCCGCAACCTGCATGGACCCCTAAATAGGTACATAGGCGCATAGGTACATACCAGGCTATGTGCCCTACGGCATGTGTAAGCATAGCCAGAGTGTGTGTGGCTGTCACCACCCCTTAGGATGAGGATACCACATCCATCGGTCCGCTGTCCCTCTGTCCAGCAGTGACACAGAGATGATGCCTGGCGATTACCTACGATCACACATCCACACGTCAGGATTACTCTTGGACAAAGTCAGTCAGGGGCTCTGCTTCACATGGGCTGGGAATCCTTTCCATGTTGTAGGGGGTCTCTGGGCATTGACCCTGTCCCCCCAGCACGTCCTATTTATGTCCGTGTTGAGGTTTCTGTCAGTTGCTTCTGTGCCCGTGTTTGCTTGGAGCCTAGGAGGTGGAACATGTCCATGTCACCCAGGTCAGACATGGCCGTGTATGTCAGGCACAGATCACCACAGAGCAGACGTGCTGGGAAGGTATACAGCCGGAGTCCCCTTGGTCGGGCAGCGTGTGACACATGTCACAGCACCTTTATCCCTGTGTTGTGGAACGTTTGTGGTCCTTCCGAGTGCTGCAGGTGTCAGGTTAGGTACATCCCAGATGTGGCGTTGTACGCAATCATTGGTCTGATGTGTGAAGAGTACAGGGGTACAATGAACTCCCTTGATGTGGATGTGATTCCTTCCTGACCAGGTGGCCACAGTGGAATGTCTACCACATTGGCAATGTGAGTGTCGACAGAGGTTACCGACAGGTGTGGTACCCATGTCCCTGAACACGTCCACCATGTTTAATGGATTACCACCTACATGGTAAGTCGGGGTGAACATGTCCTTCCCACTGTGTAGGTCTGCACCTTCCCTGGCATGTAGCATCAGGCCATGGCTCTGGCACCAGTTATCCATTTCTATGAGGCCCCAGATGGATGTCCGTGTCTGATGGGGTGTTGAGTATGGTGGCCGGTGTGCAGTCATCTGCATACCTTGTCTGCCACAATCCCCCTATGTTTGCATGCACATTGGAAGGTTGAAAGCCGAACAGGAGGGGGCCCAGGACTGAGCCCTGTGGGCCTCCACTCGAGACCAGCTTGGAGTCTGACATGGCACCAGGAACACAAACCCTGTGTGGTGTGACCTCCATCCAGTTGGCAAACCATCGTGTGACATATGTCTCCACATGTACGCTGGTGAGCCTTTCCATGATGCCCACATGGAGTGTTGTTTGAACGCTCCCGCCAGGTCATGGTAGTTTGTGCAAACTGACGTACCCCCATCAATGGCCTTAGTGACCCCTCCAGACAGGTCGAGCAAGTTTGGGA
Source organism: Protopterus annectens (assembly GCF_019279795.1). Classification (NCBI taxonomy): domain Eukaryota; kingdom Metazoa; phylum Chordata; order Ceratodontiformes; family Protopteridae; genus Protopterus; species Protopterus annectens. The sequence continues at coordinate 1,197,761,928 of NC_056741.1, forward strand.
GGCAGGATCTGCCCTTGACTAAGTCGATGTGGGTATGTTCCGGTATTGGCTGTACACCACTGTCTGTATTTATGGGCTCCAGTATGGACCTCCCCACAGCTTTGCAGACAAGGCTTGTCAAGCTGATAGGGCAGGGATGTCTACAGTCCATAAGAGCACTACCCTGGTGTAGTGGGACCACAGTTGCCATATGCCATCCAGCGGGACCTAGCCCGTAGTAAGCCTAAGATGAAACAGCGGCCTTATGTGCGGGTCGAGGGCCTCAATGAGGTTGTGTAGCACACAGCCAGGGACACCATCTGGTCCCATTGGTGCTGTGTTCACCGCTTAACAGATATCAGATCTCTCCTGGGCATATGGGATGTTTGGGAGGCTAGACTCTGGTGGGATGGATACGTCCCCTCTTGGGGGGGGAGGGTAGATGTATGCATGGAACATGTCCGCTGGTTTGTTGACAATGTCTGTGGGTTCAGTGATCATCGTACCATTCTGGAGTAATTCCGGGCATGACTGTGTGCTCCCATCCATGTCCCTACCACAGCTAAGGAAGGCCCTATGGTTGTGTTATGTGTCCTATGCAGTACCACTCCCACAAGCGGCCTTGGATGATTGTATGTGTGATCGTATGTTAACGCCGGTATTAATCAGTGATGCCTTCCCTGGTACTGATATTGCTCTGTCATGTATTAGCTCCAACTCTTGTTGTACAGTTTGTCAATGGCTGGGGTCCACCAGACCATGTGCCTGCCTTGGTGGACAAGGTCCTGATGTTATCAGGATCGCTTGGTGTAGACAACCCTGGGGTGCTCATAGAAGGCATTTGTAAGGGTTTCAGCAGTGTGGCCTGTGTTTACCACTGGCATGGAGGCCTTGTAGGGTACCACACCGGTCATATGACGTGTGTGGTTCGCTGTGGAGAGGTCGTCACTGTGGTCTCCCATGCCGGTGTTGGGTGCAGGATGCGGATCACCAGTGGAGTCACTATATGGTCTGACATCACCATTGAGGGATGTACATCCTGTGTGGAGCATAGCGTCCCCATGTGTGATGATCAGAACTGGTATACGTCCCCCCCATGTGGGTATGGTGCATGGTTGTTCCACAGCAGTCAGGTGTATGAACACCTGGGACCTATGGCGTAGGGTGTTGTGTCCTGGGTAATGTTCCCGGGCTATGTATGGGTGGTTGATGTCACCCAATATGACGGTGTTGTGAGAGCATTCACACTCACCAGTGTCTTCAGGAAGGCTGTGCAGGTATCCTGGGTTTGGGAGGGTGGTCTGTAGCATGCAACAAACTGTAGGGCAGTCCTAACCATGGTTAATTGCACCTGGATATTCCACGCTGCTACGTGCATCTCTGCCAACATGGAGGTGTGTGTATCCTTCATGGAAATGGAGACTCCCCCTCCTTCTGTGTTAGGTCCGGGTTATGGTCCTGAACGCATTATATGGGGTATGACCCGATAGTGCTGGGGTGCTCTCAGCAGCCCTGATCAATGTTTCAGTCACAGTACTGACATTGATGTCCTCCATACTGAGGAGGGCATTTGAGGGTGTGCAGCTTGGCCGTAGACCACTGGCAGCGAGCAGTATTATCCTGTGTGTTCTCCAGGTTTGTAGTGTAGGGTGGTAGGTTTATCATTCCAGCCGTGCCTGCAGTGAGCACTGTGGGGGTGGCAGGTGCCTTCGCCAAACCCTTGAAGACCAGGGGCGACAGCTGCGAGCCATACCATGTGAAGGGCCGTGGCGTGCCAAGCATGTCATCCCAGGTATGAGGAATCTGGATCCCCTCAGACTGACACCGGTAACGAGGCACATTATCAAGGGTGACCACATTGAGCCAGTATAGTGGCATCATACTTGATGAGGGTGGGATACTGCCCAGGGTCAGGGACATGCCGGCCTGGGCTACACAATCTGAGTGGCCCTCTATGTCTCCTGTAATGTATCCCAGGGTGGTATGCCACCAGTCGTTGACACCAGCATGGGCAATGACCGCGTCATACCTGTACATGCTGCGGAGTGACCTGAGTGCGTGTGTTATGTGGCGTATTCCAGCGCCCGGCAGGCAGCCTACTGTGATCATTCCCTTGTTCAGTATGGTGGGTGGGACGTCGGTGTGTCTGGCAGTGGCGTCACCCATTACAGGTGTGTCTGGCAGTGTGTGTGTCACCTTTGGGGCTCTGCCAGTTTAGCACACTGACATTGAGAACTATGTGTTGCATGTCCCATGTCTTGTGGAGGCAGTAGCTTGTGTGTCTGCTTCAGAGGGCTCGTTAGGTTCGTGACATGTCCTACAGTGCCTCCAGGTATGTCTTAGTGTGTTCATGTGTTTGATTAGCATTTGCGATAGTCACATGTGACACTGGGTATGTGGTGTGCATGGTGTCCTTCCCCTCCCGCGTGGTCTTGCCGGTCATGGTTTGAGAGAGCACAGCCCCCTGTCTGGCTATATAGTTGCATCTGTCACATGTATTATGTTCATTGGGGGAGGTGCGGCTTGTCCGTGTCCATGAGGCACCTGTAACAGTGGCCAGGACGCCCAGATTCACCATCTGAACAGGAGAGGTCGCTAGCAATTGACCCGTCGACATGCCAGAGGATGTGAATGCATTTGCTGTGTAACCGGGTCAGAAGGCACCTATAGGGAAGTGGGCACAAGGGGATTCTAGGACAGTGTAGTACTCCATTTAGTATACATGTACTTTATCTATGTAGGAATACTATGGGAGCAGGTGCAGAGCTTTTGTGATATAGAGAACAGACAGTCGGGATTGCAGGAAGAGAGGTCATACACATAAACCTGCGGAGCATGGAGCCGGATACAGTGTAACGTTGCTTACACGGTACATGACGCACATGTCCACACATATACTGCACCTGATGCCTGTGGTCGGTGCCACAGGCTACGGTGGACAGAGACATCACATACATGGCATGACACAGTACAGGTATGGTGACATTCTGCAGGTGTCGTACGCAGTGTGCTGGCTACTGACCGCAGGTGTCACCTGTCAGCTGTGGTGCACAGTGTTCGACAGTCGGATGCTGTACCGGTATAGGAATATTCCCACATTCGCGGGGCATACACCTCTATGGCACACACACCATTGTGTGCAGATGGGGACACCTGTCTGTGTGGTCGGCACCCTCACAAGACAATGCACCGACGCGCCATGTCACAGGGGGTGGTCTTGCACAGGTGGCCAGTAAGGCTCACAGGTATGGAAATGACAGGGCTGTACAATGCAGCACCACTACGGGATGGTCACCCTGTGTGGTCAGTGTCCAGTCACAACACGATATCTGCATACACCCTCTCAACAGGCAGCAGACATACACACATGTTGACACACTGACATGGTGGTGGCCACACATGTCTACACGGAGGGATGACGTGTTGCATGTACTACACCATCCACATCGGTGCACCCCACACTGAGGTAGGTACAGAGCTCTACCATGGTGTACAGTGATGTGTGGCACGTGGCACATAGTTCCCCCGATCTGTGGCATACATGGGCACACATTCCTGCACACATGTTGGTGCTAGGAATGCCACACCCGCTACATGGGATTTGTGCAGGCGTGCAGCGGTATGTGGTGCATCCTGCGCACTACCACTGTATCTGGCAGCTGTGCCAATATCTGCACTTGGGTGGTGGTAGGGGTTACAGTGGCAATGTGACATATGGTCGATCCCGCATGGCCGATGGGTATGCATCATGGCAGCGCTGTCATGTAAAGGCGACATAGCGGACTGTATGCACATGGCAGGGTAGGATGGTGTGTGACACACCTGTGACCAGCACCTGCACACATGCATGTGGACAGGTGTTTAAACAAATGGTGTACACACAGACTGCCATGCGTGCTGTTACTATGCCACCATATGACGGCCCCCATGATGGGTATGCATGTGGGAGGGGGTTGCAACTGTGTTACGGACACCAGACACCGCCCCTGCATGGCTGCACCATGCACAGTACACGTGTCACATGTATCCCCTGTTGCCATGTGTGTATGCATTGCTACGTTGTGACATGTGTGTCAACATACATGGAACATGGACTGTGGTTTGGTATCACAGCTGTCACAGGCAAACTGTACAAGGGTATGTGTCCCTGTGAACACTGCTACACCCTGTAGGGGGTGCATACCACAGACATGTGTCCGCCTTCCCTTCGTGTGTGTATTACCGCGTACGCCTGTGTCATGCATGTGGTACATCACAGGCTTCGTATGTGTCCTGCGTGCAGTCCATGCACACAGCCTGGAAACCACATATGTGACATATCCGGACATTGTTTCACTGTGGTACAGCTGCAGTCATGTGTCATACCTGTGTCAGGCCCGTGGCATGTGTGGAGCACGCCTGTCCATGTATACCAGTACGGGTGGACTACATCACACCTGTGGGATCATTGATAGTACATGTGTACTCTGCACGACGGACGTACACCACCACATAGTCTTCTGGACATATGTCACATGCAGTTTCTGGACCGTGAGGCATACTGCTGCACCGATGACATGGTGCTGGCATAGCAGCTACAGTGTTCACTTCGGTGTGTACATGTTCAGCCTGCACCCGTGGCGCCTGTGCTGTCATCTGTGTGTGTACGTGTGACTGCATGTGTGTCCACCCTGTGCGTGTGTATGGGTTTACCTGGCCGTGACTTGCAATGTGTGCACTCTGTCTGCATGCCGGATGGCGCGTAGCACATACTACGTGTGTGAGCATGGCCGGGTCGCTGTTGTGTGGGTGGACACACATGACGGTCCACATTTTGCCTCCCATGCCGTCACCCCAAGTGTATGCATGTCTGCACTGTGCCGATTCTAAGTGTCTGAGCATGCCCAGTAAGCAGCTGTGTAGATGGACACACAGTACAGTGCACACCGCGCCCGTCTGCATTGATACCCCGGGTGCATGCCTGTTTCCCCTTCGCAACTGCCACGTCTGTGGCATGGCCGGGTTGCTGTTGTGTGGCTGGACACACGATGGTCCACAGTCTGCCTCCCATGCCATCGCCCCATGTGTATGCATGTCTGCACTGTGCCGATTCTAAGTGTCTGAGCATGCCCAGTAAGCAGCTGTGTAGATGGACACACAGTACAGTGCACACCGCCCGTCTGCATTGATACCCGGGTGCATGCCTGTTTCTTCGCAACTGCCACGTCTGTGGCATGGCCGGTTGCTGTTGTGTGGCTGGACACACACCGGTCCGCAGTCTGCCTCCCATGGCGCCGCCCCATGTGTATGCATGTCTGCACTGTGCCGATTCTAAGTGTCTGAGCATGCCCAGTAAGCAGCTGTGTAGATGGACACACAGTACAGTGCACACCGCGCCCGTCTGCATTGATACCCCGGGTGCATGCCTGTTTCCCCTTCGCAACTGCCACGTCTGTGGCATGGCCGGGTTGCTGTTGTGTGGCTGGACACACACGACGGTCCACAGTCTGCCTCCCATGCCGTCGCCCCATGTGTATGCATGTCTGCACTGTGCCGATTCTAAGTGTCTGAGCATGCCCAGTAAGCAGCTGTGTAGATGGACACACAGTACAGTGCACACCGTGGCCGACTGCGTTGATACCCCGTGAGCATGTCTGTCTCCCCTTCGCAACCGCTAGGTGTGAGAGGCATGGCCAGTACACCTGTCGGGGGTACACACGACAGTCGGCACCGATGTCTGCTACTAGGCGTGTAGCCATGGCCAATGACATCCTGCATAGCCATGGTGACCATCCAGGTGACTCATATGTGGCTGTCATGCCACATTGGCTGCCTACATCCTGCACGCCGGATGCCCTCTCATAGGGTATACTGTCATGTGGTGCATCCCGTATTCATGTCGTGATGTACTGCTCCATAGTTAGTTGGTATTCCCGACTGCAGCACTACCGTGTTACTGTACGGCCACCTTGGGATGGTAACAGGCTGTGTGACTGCGCACTCTGTCTTCATTCCCTATCGGCCGCATTGCCTCTGCAGATGATACCACCCACCTAGGGGTATGCCTCCTGACAGTGCTGTGCTCAGTAATCCCGGTAGCGTGTTCTGTAAATGCATCATGCTGTAGTGAGTTCATGTAGGTAGGCGTAGGTTCGACTCTCGGCCCTTCCCTGTGTGTGTGTGTGTGTGTGTGTGTGTTTCCAGCTGCCTCTGCAGATGAACATGCTTTTAGATGCTTCGCAACACATACCTTGGCTATTGCCAGCTATTCCCTTACGGGTGATGTCACCCGCCTAGAAGTATGCCTCTGACAGCGCTGTGCTCAGTAATCTCGGTAGCGCATTCTGTAAATGCTTCATGCTGTAGTGAGTTCATGTAGGTAGGCGTAGGTTCGGCCCTTCCCTGTGTGTGTGTGTGTGTGTGTGTGTGTGTTTCCAGCTGCCTCTGCAGATGAACATGCTTTTAGACGCTTCACAACACATACCTTGGCTATTGCCAGCTATTCCCTTACGGGTGATGTCACCCGCCTAGAAGTATGCCTCTGACAGCTGTTCTCAGTAATCTCGGTAGCGCATTCTGTAAATGCTTCATGCTGTAGTGAGTTCATGTAGGTAGGCGAGGTTCGACTCGGCCCTTCCCTGTGTGTGTGTTTACAGCTGCCTCTGCAGATGAACATGCTTTTAGATGCTTCAACCACATACCTTGGCTATTGCCAGCTATTCCCTTACGGGTGATGTCACCCGCCTAGAAGTATGCCTCTGACAGCACTGTGCTCAGTAATCTCGGTAGCGTGTTCTGTAAATGCTTCATGCTGTAGTGAGTTCATGTAGGTAGGCGTAGGTTCGACTGTCGGCCCTTCCCTGTGTGTGTGTGTGTGTGTGTGTGTGTGTTTCCAGCTGCCTCTGCAGATGAACATGCTTTTAGACGCTTCGCAACACATACCTTGGCTATTGCCAGCTATTCCCTTACGGGTGATGTCACCCGCCTAGAAGTATGCCTCTGACAGCGCTGTTCTCAGTAATCTCGGTAGCGCATTCTGTAAATGCTTCATGCTGTAGTGAGTTCATGTAGGTAGGCGTAGGTTCGACTCTTGGCCCTTCCCTGTGTGTGTGTGTGTGTGTGTGTGTGTGTGTGTGTGTGTGTGTGTGTTTCCAGCTGCCTCTGCAGATGAACATGCTTTTAGACGCTTTGCAACACATACCTTGGCTATCAGCGGCCTTCCTTTACGGATGTTGTCACCCACCTGTACATGTGCCTCTGACGGTGGTGTGTTCGGTGGTCCACGTAGCGCATTCCATACCTGTGTCATTCTTTTGTACGGTTGGGTATGTGGGGGTGTGGTCAATCACCATGCCTGCCACATGTGTGTGTGTCCATGCTCCCAGCTGCATGGGTTCATAGGGTATGGCTTTGAGGTTTCCGCAGAACACTCATATCCTGCCGCCATCCCTGTGTTTGTGGATGGTGAGACGCAGCTCGTGTACTGCTTGTGTGCCTGCTGTGGTTGGCGACCTCCATAGCGTGTTCTCCACGTGCACCCTGCTATGGTGTGGTGGGGTGGTGCTGTGTATGTTACACTCACGGGCTTGCCACATGTGTCCGTCTGTATCTCTGTCATTGTATATCTACGTACCTATGTTGTGCCCGTAGTGCTGCTCTTGCATGGACAGCTGTCTTTCCCATGTATCGCATATTTGCATGGCTGACACATAGAACTGTGGTACGATGCATATCCACTCATTGTCCATGCACCGTCCGTATTCCAGAACACCCTAAAGACATCAGCTGGATATCGTGGCAGACAGCTATCCTTGCTGTACTGACACTGTACCCGTACACGCCATAAACCTTGTGTGTAATTGCCTAGTTATGGTGTGTGTATGTCTACCTGTGCTGTATGCATGGCCGTGTGTGTGTCCCGCTATAGCCATCTGTGCAGGTGTCGCCACTATGGGTAATCCTTGTGGACCGCTGTTTCATGTGCATGTCTGCACATACCTGCAGACCGTACTACCCCTCCTACGGCAGCGGCCTTAGATCGACTGCTGCCCTAGGCTGTAGGGCTCCATGGTGCCCACCACCAAAGCACATGGTGCCCCCATCTTGGTATACCTACATGACACACCTACTAGACAGGTGGCCCTACTAGTGCGGCGCCCTGGGCAGCCGCAGGATTGGCGTATGCCTACCGCCGGCTATGAGCACATCACAAGGCATACATCTACATTCGGTGTTTTACGACGGCTAGGTTATAATACCAGAGGGGGGACCTCATCAGGTATGCTATAGAATGCGGATTTAGATGGATTATTAGGTGGAGGGTTGGCCACACACCAGGGCTGACCGATGGAACACTGATGAGGCCTCTTTTGAGAAGCAGGTGGATTAAACCCCCGTAACAGGAATGTAGTTTAGGTACAGATGTAGAGTTAACACACATTTGTCCACTCTTTCAGTTCTGTACCACTGTATTACAGTGATATGATATGCATATCTTCTATATATATTGTTAGATCTTTGATTGATGAGTATTAGGCATAGTACAATATCATATAATACATGTGTTAATCGGATGTTTTCTGAGATGTTAATATATGTGTGTGTAGTTAACATTGCGTCTGTGCTTTCTATGCTGTGGTTACATGTTCATTGTTTGCTGAGAAAGTAACAAATGAAAGTGTAAGGGGGGATATTTAAAACCTGGATGCTTCTATGTTATGTGTAAGTCTCACGGAGCCTACAGGTGAAAGCGCTTACATGTCTATGAAGTAACCTTTGTATACCATTTGTGACCTGTCGTGGACAATGTCTACGTTGACTGTTTCATCTACCTATGTGTGATTTGGATTGTGTGCCATAAGGTGCCAGCGGGTCTTTGATGTTGATTAGGTGTATTCCATGGTCAATTGACATTAATCCTATTAATTCACTGAAGGATGTTCTTCATAGGTGGGAACGCCATAGTTTGACCATCCTATGACTTTCCTAGCAGACGTTGTTATTGTGCCATTGGTATGTGTTCCACAGGTCACCCATTTGTTCCGCGGTATGGAAGCGAGTGATCCCCATTTTGGTGCTGGCAGATTGAGTGCTGTGTATGCCGGTATTCGCACAGCGGTCTGGCTTTGTATGGGGAGTGTCTACTGTAGTCCCTATCTGTATTTCCTGTGTTATGCCTCACTGCAGCTGTGTGATTCCACCAGGTTTGCAGTTATGGGTGCCATCTTGGTCCTACGCTTGTCCATCCCTGGCGATTGCCTACTGGACACTGGTATAGAGCAGTACACATTTCACACCTGCATTTAGCATTAGCCGGTGGATGCTTTGCACAATTAGTGGGGAGTAAGGCACGTGCTACTCCCACATCCCTCCCATGGTGCGGGACAACGTATTATCTGCCAAACAACACCGAGCCCCGTTTCTGCATACCCAGGATCCCATGGCTGCAACCCTCGATGGTACCCATTACACATCCGTCATGTGTGCGGGAATGGGATGTGGACGCACCTCTATGGACTCTACAATCTGGGAATTTCTGTTCATATGTCCTGCATTCCGTGGACAGTTGTCATCAACCTTGAACATGCTGGGGGTGCATATGTCTGGCTGTACCGTAGTCACGGCTGTCAGTTCTTCTGGGTCTCTTGATCGCAGCTGGTTGACATTGCGTACGGATGAATCTTTGGGGTCCTACTATGAACACCAATGTGCATATGTACAGTGTAGACCTTGTTGGACTGTGTGCATCTGGCCAGTGGGTTTGACTGCTGCTGTATGTTCCCCAATCGCGGATGTATTATAGGTTCATAGGTTCATAGGTTAGTACTAGGCTATCTGCCCTTGTGAGCCATTGGCCCCCTAGGTAATATCCCCTTGACAAACAAACTCCCTTTGTGTGTGTTGTGCAAAAAACACCCCAACCAAACAAGCATCCTCCCAACCTTTTGCTACCCATATTATGTAGTGCTACGTTAACCAGGTTATTCTAAACTGAAACCAGATGGTGTAAATCCAATCATGCAGGCTAGGAAATGCTTTAACTAATCCTCAGATGTCCCATTAGGAAATTTCCGCCACTGTATTGTCAAAATGACACAACCAAAACATGTAGATCCTATTAATTCATTGAAGGATGTTCTTTATAAGCGTGAACGCCATAGTTTAAGGATCCTATGACTTTCCTAGTTGATGTTGTTGGTGTGCCATTAGTATGTGTTCCGCAGGTCGCCCATTTGTTCCGCAGTATGGTAGCGAGTGATCCCCATTTTCTTGCTGGCAGATTGAGTGCTGTGTACGCCGGTATTCGCATGGCGGTCTGACTTTGCATGTGGAGTCTCTACTGTAGTCCCTATCTGTATTCCCTGTGTTATGCCTTACTACAGCTGTGTAATTCCACCAGGTTTGCAGTTATGGGTGCCATCTTGGTCGTACGTTTGTCCATCCATGGGAAATGCCTACTGGACATTGGTAGAGGGCTGTACCCATTTCACAGCTGCATTTAGCATTTTCCGGTGGATGATTTGCATTATTGGTGGGGGGTAAGGCATGTGCTATACCCACATCCCTCCCACGGGGCGGGACAATGGAATATCTGCCAAACAACACCGAGCCCCATTTCTGCATACCCACGATCCCATGGCTGCAGCCCTCGATGGTACCCATTATACATTCTTCATGTGTGCGGGACTGAGATGTGGACGCACTTCTATGGACTCGGCCATATGGGTATTTCTGCTCATATGTCCTGCATTTCATGGACACCTGTCATCAACCTTAAACACGCTGGTGGTGCATATATCTAACTGTGCCGTAGTCACGGCTGTTACTCCTTCAGCGTCGCTTGCTCCATCACATTTCTATTGCATAGGGTTAAATTTTTGGGTCCTACAATGGACACCAATGTGCATATGTAAAGTGTAGAACCTGTTGGACTGTGTCCATCTGGCCAGTGGGTTTGACTGCTGCTGTATGTTCCCCAATCGCGGATGTGTGTTTGACTACACATATTATGTAGTGCTACGACATCCAGGTCTTTTAAACCTGAAACCAAATGGTGTACATCCAAAGATGCAGGTTAGCAACTGCTGTACATAATCCTCAGAAGTCACAATAGGAAATATCCACCACTGTATTATCAAAATAACACCACCATAACATGTAGATCCTATTAATTCATTGAAGGATGGTCTTTATATGTGGGTACGCCATAGCTTAACCATCCTATAACCTTCCTAGTTGACGTTGTTGGTGTGCCATTAGTATGTGTTCCGCAGATTGCCCATTTGTTCCGCAGTATGGAAGCGAGTGATCCCCATTTTCTTGCTGGCAGATTGAGTGCTGTCTACGCCGGTATTCGCATGCCGGTCTGGCTTTGTATGGGGGGTGTGTACTGTGGTCCCTATCTGTATTTTCTGTGTTATGCCTTACTGCAGCTGTGGAATTACACCGGGTTTGCAGTTATGGGTGACCATCTTGGTCGTACGTTTGTCCGTCCATGGGAATTGCCTACTGGACACTGGTATAGGGCTGTACACATTTCACAGCTGCATTTAGCATTCTCCGGTGGATGGTTTGCATTATTAGTGGGGAGTAACGCATGTGCTATACCCACATCCCTCCCACGGGGCGGGACGACGGATTATCTGCCAATCAACACCGAGCCCCATTTCTGCATACCCACGATCCCATGTCTGCAACCCTCGACGGTACCCATTGCACATCCTTCATGTGTGCGGGAATGGGATGTGGACGCACGTCTATGGATTCGGCAATCTGGGGAGTCCTATTCATATGTCCTGCATTTCATGGACACTTGTCATCAACCTTGAACACGCTGGTGGTGCATATATCTAGCTGTGCCGTAGTCACGGCTGTCAGTTCATCTGGGTCTCTCGATTGCAGCCGGTTGACATTGCGTACGGATAAATTTTTGGGGTCCTACAATGGACAACAATGTGCATATGTAAAGTGTAGAACTTGTTGGACTGTGTCCATCTGGCCAGTGGGTTTGACTGCTGCTGTATGTTCAGCAATCACGGATGTCTGTTTGAGTACCCATATTATGTAGTGCTACGTAAACCGGGTTTTTCTACACTGAACCCAAATGGTGTAAATCCAATGATGCAGGCTAACAATTGCTTTAACTAATCCGCAGATGTCCCATTAGGACATTCCCGCCTCTGTATTGTCAAATTAACATGACCAAAACATGTAGATCCTATTAATTCATTGAAGGATGTTCTTTATATGTGGGTACGCCATAGCTTAACCATCCTATAACCTTCCTAGTTGACGTTGTTGGTGTGCCATTAGTATGTGTTCTGCAGGTCGCCCATTTGTTCCACGGTATGGAAGCGAGTGATCCCCATTCTCTTGCTGGCAGATTGAGTGCTGTGTACGCCAGTATTCGCACGGCGGTCTGACTTTGTATGTGGAGTCTCTACTGTAGTCCCTATCTGTATTCCCTGTGTTATGCCTTACTACAACTGTGTAATTCCACCAGGTTTGCAGTTATGGGTGCCATCTTGGCCGTACGTTTGTCCATCCATGGGAATTGCCTAATGGACACTGGTATAGGGCTGTACACATTTCACAGCAGCATTTAGCATTCTCCGGTGGATGATTTGCATTATTAGTGCGGAGTAACGCATATGCTATACCCACATCCCTCCCATGGGGCGGGACAACGGATCATCTGCCAATCAACACCGAGACCCATTTCTGCATACCCACGATCCCATGGCTGCAACCCTCGACGGTACCCATTGCACATCCTCCATGTGTGCGGGAATGGGATGTGGACGCACTTCTATGGACTCGACAATCTGGGGATTTCTGTTCATATGTCCTGCATTTCATGGACAGTTGTCATCAACCTTGAACACGCTGGTGGTGCATATATCTAGCTGTGCCGTAGTCACGGCTGTCACTTCATCTGGGTCTCTTGATCGCAGCCGGTTGACATTGCATACGGATACATTTTTGGGGTCCTACAATGGACACCAATGTGCATATGTAAAGTGTAGAACATGTTGGACTGTGTCCATCTGGCCAGTGGTTTTGACTGCTGCTGTATGTCAAACAATCGCGGATGTGTGTTTGACTACCCATATTATGTAGTGCTACGAAACCCATGTTTTTCTACAATTAACCCAAATGGTGTTAATCTAATGCTGCAGGTTGGCAACTGCTTTAAGTAATCCTCAGAAGTCCCAGTAGGACATATACGCCACTGTATTGTCAATATAACACAGCCGGAACATGTAGAACCTATTAATTCATTGAAGGATGTTCTTTATAAGCGGGAACGCCAGTGTTTAAACATCCTATGACCTTCCTAGTTGACGTTGTTGGTGTGCCATTAGTATGTGTTCCACAGGTCGCCCATTTGTTCCGCAGTATGGCAGCGAGTAATCCCCATGTTGTTGCTGGCAGATTGAGTGCTGTGTACGCCGGTATTCGCACTGTGGTCTGACTTTGTATGGGGAGTATCTACTGTCGTTCCCATCTGTATTTCCTGTGTTATGCCTTACTGCAGCTGTGTAATTCCACCGGGTTTGCAGTTATGGGTGCCATCTTGGTCCTACGCTTGTCCATCCCTGGCGATTTCCTACTGGACACTGGTATAGAGCAGTACACATTTCACACCTGCATTTAGCATTAGCCGGTGGATGCTTTGCACAATTAGTGTGGAGTAAGGCACGTGCTACTCCCACATCCCTCCCACGGTGCGGGACAATGTATTATCTGCCAAACAACACCGAGCCCCGTTTCTGCATACCCAGGATCCCATGGCTGCAACCCTCGACGGTACCCATTACACATCCATCATGTGTGCGGGAATGGGATGTGGACGCACCTCTATGGACTCTACAATCTGGGAATTTCTGTTCATATGTCCTGCATTTCGTGGACAGTTGTCATCAACCTTGAACACGCTGGAGGTGCATATGTCTGGCTGTACCGTAGTCATGGCTGTCAGTTCTTCTGGGTCTCTCGATCGCAGCTGGTTGACATTGCATACGGATGAGTCTTTGGGGTCCTACTATGAACACCAATGTGCATATGTAAGGTGTAGAACTTGTTGGACTGTGTCCATCTGGCCAGTGGGTTTAACTGCTGCTGTATGTTACCCAATCGCGGCTGACTGTTTGACTACACATATTATGTAGTGCTACGACAACCAGTTTATTCTGAACTGAACCCAAATGGTGTAAATCCGATGATGCAGGTTAGCAACTGGTTTAAATAAACCTCAGATGTCCCGATGTGAGATATCCGCCACTGTATTGTCAAAACTAACACCACCAAAACATGTAGATCCTACTAATTCATTGAAGGATGTTCTTTATAAGTGGGAACGCCATAGTTTAACCATCCTATGACCTTCCTAGTTGACGTTGTTGGTGTGCCATTAATATGTGTTCCACTGGTCGCCCATATGTTCCGCGGTATGGAAGCGAGGGATCCCCATTTTCTTGCTAGCAGACTGGGTGCTGTGTACGCCGGGATTCGCACGGCGGTCTGGATTTCTATGGGGAGTGTCTACTGTAGTTGCCATCTGTATTTCCTGTGTTATGCCTTACTGCAGCTGTGTAATTCCACCGGGCTTGCAGGTATGGGTGCCATCCTGGTCGTAGGCTTGTCCATCCATGGGAATTGCCTACTGGACACTGTTATGGCCTGTACACATTCCACACCTGCATTTAGCATTATCCGGTGGATGCTTTGCATTATTAGTGGGGAGTAGGTCATGTGCTACACCCACATCCTCCCACGGGCGGGACAACGGATTATCTGCCAAACAACACCGAGCCCCATTTCTGCATACCCAGGATCCCATGGCTGCAACCCTCAACAGTACCCATTACACATCCTTCATGTGTGCGGGACTGGGATGTGGACGCACATCTATGGACTCGTCGATCTGGGGATTTCTGTTCATATGTCCTGCATTTCATGGACACTTGTCATCAACCTTAAACACGCTGGTGGTGCATATGTCTAACTGTGCCGTAGTCATGGCTATCGCGTCATCTGGTGGACGGTAACGGCTGGATGGAATTCTGTTAGGATAAATTTTTGGGTCCTACAATGGACACCAATGTGCATATGTAAAGTTAGATGTTGCTGGACTGTGTCCAACTGGCCAGTGGTTTTGACTGCTGCTGTATGTTCCCCAATCGCGGATGTCTGTTTGACTACCCATACTACGTGGTGCTACATAAACCAGGTTTTTTAGAACTGAGAACAAATGGTGTACATCCAAAGATGCAGGTTAGCAACTGCTTTAAATAAACCTCAGACGTCCCAATAGGAAATATCTGTCACTGTATTTTCAACATAACACCACCAGAACATGTTGATCCCCTATGTATTCATTGAAGCATGTTTTCTTTATAAGTGGGAACGCCATAGTTTACATATCCTAGTTGACGTTGTTGGTGTGCCATTAGTATGTGTTCCACAGGTCGCCCATTTGTTCCGCAGTATGGTAGCGAGTGATCCCCATTTTGTTGCTGGCAGATTGAGTGCTGTGTACGCCGGTGTTCGCATGGCGGTCCAACTTTGTATGGGGAATGTCTACTGTAGTCCCTATGTGTATTTCCTGTGTTATGCCTTACTGCGGCTGTGTAATTCCACCGGGTTTGCAGTTATGGGTGCCATCTTAGTCGTACGCTTGTCCATCCATGAGAATTGCCTACTGGACACTGGTATAGGGCTGTACACATTTCACACCTGCATTTAGCATTCCCCGGTGGATGCTTTGCATTATTAGTGGGGATTAAGGCAGGTGCTACACCCACATCCCTCCCACGGGGCGGGACGATGGATTATCTGCCAAACAACACCGAGCCCTGTTTCTACATACCCAGGATCCCATGGCTGCAACACTCGACAGTACCCATTACACATCCTTCATGTGTGCGGGACTGGGATGTGGACGCACTTCTATGGACTCAGAACTCTGGGGATTTCTGTGCATATGTCCTGCATTTCATGGACACTTGTCATCAACCGTAATAACGCTGGTGGTGCATATGTCTAGCTGTGCCGTAGTCACGGCTGTCGCTTCTTCTGGTTGAACGATAACAGCTATATGATGTTCCATAGGTATCAATTTTTGGGTCCTACAATGGACACCAATGTGCATATGTAAAGTGTAGAACTTGTTGGACTGTGTCCATCTGGCGGGTGGTTTTGACTGAACTTCCTAGTTGACGTTGTTGGTGTGCCATTAGTATGTGTTCCACAGGTCGCCCATTTGTTCCGCAGCATGGCAGCGAGTAATCCCCATTTTGGTGCTGGCAGATTGAGTGCTGCGTACGCCGGTATTCGCACGGCGGTCCAACTTTGTATGGGGAGTGTCCACTGTAGTTCCCACCTGTATTTCCTGTGTTATGCCTTCCTGTAGCTGTGTAATTCACCTGGATTTGCAGTTATGGGTGCCATCTTGGCCGTACGTTTGTCCGTCCATGGGAAATGCCTACTGGACACTGGTATAGGGCTGTACACATTTCACAGCTGCATTTAGCATTCTCCGGTGGATGTTTTGCATTATTAGTGGGGGGTAAGGCATGTGCTATACCCACATCCCTCCCACGGGGCGGGACAACGGCTTATCTGCCAAACAACACCGAGCCCCGTTTCTGCATACCCAGGATCCCATGGCTGCAACACTCGACAGTACCCATTACACATCCTTCATGTGCGGGACTGGGATGTGGACGGATAACGTCTATGGACTCGGCAGTCTGGGGTTTTCTGTTCATATGTCCTGCATTACATGGACACTTGTCATCAACATTAAACACGCTGGTGGTGCATATGTCTAGCTGTGCCGTGGTCACGACTGTCGCTTCTGCTGGTTGAACGATGACGGCTGGATGGTATTCCGTACGGGACGATTTTTGGGTCCTACAATGGACACCAATGTGCATATGTAAAGTGTAGAGCTTGTCGGACTGTGTCCATGTGGCCAGTGGTTTTGACTGCTGCTGTATGTTCCCCAATCGCGGATGTCTGCTTGACTACCCATAGTGTGTAGTGCTACGGAAACCAGGTTTTCCAAAACTGGAACCAAATGGTGTACATCCAATGATGCAGGTTAACAACTGCTTTAAATAATCCCCAGAGGTCCCAGTAGGGAAGTATCGCCACTTTATTGTCAGAATGACACCACCATAACAGGTAAATCACGAGCACTTTGGCCCGGTCTTACCGGCCATTTGCAAGTGTAATTAGCAGACACATATCACTAAATGAATAATAATACATATTTTAATACTAAAGTTAATCTATGTTATTTGGACAATGGCTTCTGCTATTGACATACGATGCTGTGGGTGGTGCCTGTTACCATACACATGGCTTTCTCAAAGGCCGAATTCACAATTCTAAACACTACTGTGGTCTCCTTTAAGGACCCTGAGCCAGTGGTCAACATTACTCAAGCCACTGCATCACTTACATATGCCTTCTACCGGCACCTACGGGACTGCATGGATCAGGCATTCCCTTACCCAACTGTGGGTCATTGTACCAATGCCAAGCATCCAGTGTGGTGTACTCCAGCCATACACAAGCTGTACAATGAGAGGAGGTGGCTACTACAAGGCAGAGCAGACTCCTTGTGAGGTATGACACCCTTGCTCATTATATGTGAAGAGCTACAGGCTCTCATGACATAGTCCGGGGCAGGTTCCACAGATATATCTCCAAGGAACCGACAGACAATCATACGGCCTTCATTTGCTATGCTGGACACCTGAGAGGTAACTCCCAGATATGCTCTGACTGGGTTCACAATGATGTGGAGTTTACTAAACATACACACATTGCCAACATACTGGCTGACAGGTTCGGTGAAGACATCTCCACCCCCTCCCCCCCACATGGAGAGATGTCTGTACCAGCGGATTGTGGCCCCCGAATGTTCTGTAATGCAGGGGTGGGACATGCTCTCTCCAAGGTAGTGAACACAGCATCCATGGGACCAGCTGGTGTCCCGACTGTGTACTCCGCGATCTCATTGAGGAATTAGACCCACAGTTAGGACAGCTGTTTATTCTTCGCCTCACCTCGGGTAACGTACCCAAGTTGTGGCGCACGGCGACTGTAGTCCCACTTCACAGGGCCAGTGCCTCCACTGACCCTGGTTATTACCATCCCATTAGCATGAGAAGACTTATCTGCAAAGACATGGGGAAGGATCATACTGCGGCCCATAGATGACAACATAGGGGACCTGCATACTTTGCATCCAACCCAGTTTGGCTTGGTCAGGGGCGGATCATGCGTTTAAATCCTGGTTGACGTTTTAGGGACAGTCACAGAGGCCATTGATGAGGGTCATGCAGTCCATACAGCCTACCTCGACCTGGCAAAGGCCTTCAACACAATACCCCCCTCGGGTATCATTGATAAACCCATCGGCTTGGATGTGAACACGTACATCGCAGGATGGGTTGCAAACTGGCTAGGTGACACAACCCACGCGGTCATAGTTGCTGGCAGCATGTCAGACTTACTGCCTGTCACAGGCGGTGTTCCACGGGGCTCTGCCCTGGGTCCACTCTTTGTCTACATCTACATTTCCACAGTACAAGCACACACAGGGGTGTTATGGCTGACATTGTTTGTAGATGACTGCGAACCGGGTGCCATAGTGGGACGGACATCTGACACAGATATCCTTCAAAGGGGCCTCCCAGATATGGATATCTGCTGTCAGGGACATGGCCTACAGCTAAATGCCAGGTAATGCATAGTCATACCCATCGGGAAGTAAGAGGTCACCCCTGTCCGCCATATGGGTGGCAGTCCACTGAGCACGGGGGAATTACCAGGGATCTGGGGACCCAGGTTGTCAGTCACCATTCGTTTGACACACACGTTGCTATCGTCGTTTGGTAGAACTTCTACTTTGCCCACCTGATCGTGCAGGGATTCACATCTAGATCATGGTAGGTCATCGTCTCCTTGTACTCATTACTCGTTACACCTATGATTGAGTACATTGCCCCATTCGGAAGGTATCTGACCCGACACCTACAGCAGCTGGGAAGGCCCCATAGGTTCATCGTCAGACAGATGCAGAGTGTCAGGGATTTGTGTTATGCTGCCCCACTGTAAGGACTCCTGCTCCATTCAGTCACATACCTCTTGTTCAGTGGTGACCTGTGCCTGACATACGAGGCCATGTCGACCCATATTTGATGACTATGCTTCACCTACTGGATCTACATCCCTCAGAACCACAAGGGCAGGTGACGTGAACCTTGACACGGTCATTAATAGAATGTGTTGGAGTGACACATACATCACCCAGACACTCACTATGCTGTGGAACTACATCACAGTACATGTGAGGCAGAGAACCTTGTTAGCCTTGTTCGAGGGGGATCTTGTCCGTTGGATGGGGGATTGCAGATATACCCCTGTAATTACATCATTGTCACTGCTTGACAGAGGTACAGCAATATAATAGGCATTTTATCTCCAGACCGGAGGGTTGGCAAAGGAAACCTAACTATGGCCTAGGGTTATGGCTGCCCTTGGGTAGATAGCCTACTCTGTACCTATGGACCTATGAACCTATGTTCATAGTTTGTCCCATTCACACTTGTCTATCCCCTATCCTCATTCTTATGTGTATATTTCTGTGGCACGTGATTGAACTATGTATTACCTGCAGGTATGCTGTCTACAGTGCACATACGTCACGGTTGATTACAGTGTATCTGTGTACCTACCTCTGTGATACTGAGGACTACCACACATCCTTCACAGCATTACATGCATATGTCCATTCTATTATTCTTTGGCCTAAGGGGGGGGTGTTAAGGCAACGGTTACACGTGTCCCTGTTTGTGCACGCGTCATGGTGGTCTTTGACCAGCCTCCGTTGCTGTCGTGGGATGGACGGTAGTGTTGGTGTGTGTTTGGCATGTGTTTTCACTGCCAGTACATCTGTGGGAGGTGGGGTTGGCACATGTTCCTCTTTGCAGGGGGCCCCATCCTGGACATTTGTGTCATGCATCAACACTTGGCACGTGCCATATGTCCTGTGCTATTCCCACAGTTGTGTATGCCTTCATGCATTACTACTGCGTGCTACTGGCTGTTTGTATGTGGTACACATGGCTATTATGGTGTATAGCTTGGCCTATTCCCATGCTATGACATACCCATCCATCCAGGCATATACATGTTATTCCGTCCTTTGCGTTGGCCATGGGTGTTTGGCCGTCCGGCAACGCTACTCTCAACATGTGATGTCCCACCTTCCCCTTCTGTGCCTGTGGCACCCTGTTAGGGCGTCCTGTTTTGTAGGCAGATGTTCCGCCATATATGTTGTGTTTGACATGTCTGCATAGCTAATCATTGGTACGGTGGCTGAACATACCGCCTTGTCCAGATGTGTACAGTTATGGGCACCATGGCGTGTGCATGCCTATGGGGTTTTGACAGGTCCATACCACATGCGGGATGTACACATTCTGCCGACACATTCACATGCAGCCATTTGGATATCTGTACCTGAGGTGGGATGTTAACATGTGGGGTACATATTTGCCCGCGTGGCACTGCCTAGGACAATACTTCCTACTACATTTCAGGTATGCCCATTGTGTGTAGGTGTGTAGCTGTGCAAGGCTGCTAGCTGGGTTGGGTGCACGGTCGTACATGGGTGCGGGTTACATGCTATGACGGGGCTGTTGTGTATTACATTTGCATGCATGAGTTCTGCTTCTGGATATTACGCTTAGACATACGCCGTCCTATGTGTATGCGACGAGCACATTGCTGGGTGTGGTACATGTTGCTATGCACATGTTTGCCTGTGTTTAGGGTATCTTGTTTCCTTCTTGTTGTTATATCGACACGGCTACCCGGCTGTGTACTCTCACTACTGCTGGTGACCATGCCCATGTCGCTACTTCTATGTCGGTGCGGCACGCTGACATGCTGTGGTACACCTTCACTGGGTATGCCCACTGACAGTGCATTGCGGGACGGACACGGTATTACGCCTATCCTTTGTTCCTTGGACGGGTACACTTAGGACTTCGTGGGTTAATGTTTGGTTCTCCGTTTTGTGTGAACGGGTACTATGTTGCATAGTCTGCGTACGTTTCATTATCCACGGGCCCTGGCTGGTGCGGTTACTATTACTGGCGGACTGTGGAAGTCAGCACTTTAGGTTGCTCATCGCCTGCCGGCTTGGCCACACCTCCGGACGCATCCTACTTGGGCTCGCTCACGTGCCCTCCGCACGTGTCTGTGGTTGCGGCGCACACTCATTACTATGCATATGGCGCTGCTATGCCGACTATTCACTGCACCGCCGCAAGCCTTACACCGGCCTTGCGCCAAGCTTCATGAATCCCGGGGACAGAGTATAGTTAAGCTCAAAACATACATTCTTTGCTCTCTACTGTATGCATCTTCAATTCTAACCAACCTCAAAAAAAACTGACTTAAATAAACTTGAAACCTGTTACAATAAAATTGGAAGATTTGCCCCTAACCTCCCTTATAGAGCTCATCATTGTACTGCAGTGCATCACCTAAAATGGCTTAAACTCCCTAACCTACTTTTCTTTAATCAACTCAACTTCACCCATTCCATATTCTACCATCCTAACAGCTATCCTTCTCTTAATAACCTGATTCAGACCTACTCCTGCCTAGATCCTTAAGATCTTCTAATAAAAACCTACTAAAAGTTATCAAATCCAATAACAGTTTTGGTGATTCTTTTTTCTCTAACCATATATCCACTTTATGGGATTCTCTACCTCAAGGAATCCTAAACACTGCCAACCACTCCAAATTCAAATATCTTCTGAAAGAACATTTTACTAATAACTGCCTGTGCTCTTATTCCAAACCTGGCTGATATATTTTCTTTTCCTTTCCTAAATACCAGCACATTATCTTTATCTGTGTATTAACTAATCTATCCTTCAATTTATAACTTTTTTCCTTACTCTGCTTAATGCCTTTTGTATTCCTTCTTTATATTTAACTACATCTTAGGTGATTCTTACTTAATTGCACTTATACTTGTCTATCCTAACAGTCTTTCAATATTAATTTATTTTCTACAAATTCTGTGTTGTATTGTAAATATTCAGCTCATTTGCAAAGATATCTTTGATTATTTAAACTTTATCTTTGCTTATAATTTGTGTAATATTTGTAGTTTTTATGTGAATGACTTTGTATAATTTTGTGTATTATGTGATTTTATGTAAATTTTAATTTATGGATATTTATACTTTGGAGATTTTCTCCCCAGGCCTTTACTGATAATGGGCCTCTGTCTCAACTGGACATACCCGGTAAACAATAGTAACTAACTAAATAACTAACTAACTAAAGAAATAAATAAAAATTGCTCAGCAAATGGTTACCTATAAAACAAATTGTACTTGTTACGCATGCAGTTTTTTGGTAAATGGACCAACAAAACAAACAACAACAAAAGCATTGTTTCATATACTGCAAATATTTCTAACTTTACTGTAAAATCAAGTAATAGTAGATGAGTGCAAGAGGAAAACACAGCTAGTTATGATCGAGTTACAAAAGGGCAAGTGTTTAATTTAATTTGCCCTTTTAGATTGTTTCATAAACAAGGAAAGGACGAAAGAATTAATGTTGCACATTTTCATGTGCCCTTTTATACAAATTCAATATTTCTAGAACTGTTTTACTTGCAGTAGTTGAATTTACAGTACTGGTCACTTCTTAATTATCTAAAACATTGAAAAAGTATAAAATCACACCGCTTAGAAAGCATATTGGATGCATGGGGTATACAAGGAGAACTATGATATAATACAATTATTACTTATTTGTATTTAATAGATTTTTGCAGTATTATCTGGAGGATTCATATAGAAAGGACTAAGATTACAAAGTATCAAAATTAATATGAAAAAGAGAGATACAGTAAATTCGCTTGATGGGAAAATGAAACATTTGTTGTAACAGTAATATCTGATTCTATTGCATAGCAGAACACTTATGAAATTGAATCTGGTGATGGTGCATTATAAAAATCAAATTCTGTTCTTAAAAAAATGTGTTCTGCTTGATAACTGGTAAGAGGCAAAGGCTGATAATGTGTTCAAAGGGCTTTTATAAGAATTAGTATGTTTGCAGTTATTGTGACACTTGTGACATTGGAACTAGAACTTTTAAACATAATATTTGCTAATGTTCTATGACCTCAGGGCCATAAACTGTTGTTTGATCCATTTGTTAGATGTAGCTTCAGCAAACAGGTTGGTTTACTGATTAACCTGCCTGTTGTGTCTGAGCTGGGCCTGCATTGCTAAGCTAGCCTGTACACTATTTCAAAAACTGTCCAAATATACTAGCAGCTATACAGAAGCCTGATGCATTAAATAAAACTTATTTAGAGCTAAGCTGATGTCAATTGCAATTTGCTGTCCCTAAGAGAAGCAGCTGTACAGAGGTGTATTACTAGGGAAAACAGATTGTATATAAAATTCCTGTTACCATCTGAAACAAGCCACATGTGAGCTCTTCTGCTGACTGAACACAGGTCATGGCATGTGGCTCAATCACAGATGGATGTCCTTCATGGATGCATCTGCAGTCATAACAAGTGGGTTTACTGCAGATGCTATCCAGTTCGGACATCTACATTTATGGTAGGTACAAAACTGTACTTTACTCTTAGTGAGGCATTTGCAGATAAGTGATAAACTATATTACAAGTGGTCAGATCTGTTTAAGTGAATAGGTTATAAAATGTCACTTCACCTCTATGTTCTCCTTTCCCTCTGCAAACTCCACTTGGTCTGCTTGCATGAAAAGGTATGCAGATGACTAAAAGACACTAATTGTTCATATGTATACTGAATCAATATCTTTGCATCTTAAAAACTGATTAACATCCTTGTCCCTTAGTATTAATAAATGGAAAGAAATGAGATGGCGTCAGTGAAGGAAGCTGTAGCACATGCAAATCACCATACTCTTGTAGAAACTCACATGTTAAAGATATGGAGCCAGCACCATGGTATAGAGGAGCAAAGCTCTAGCCATGGCTCAGGAGGCTTGGGCTTGATTAGAGTCAAAGGCATCTGAGCTGCTGAGGAGTGGTTGATATAGAGGAGTAGTCTTCAGATGAAATAGTTATATGCAGGAGAAGGTTACAGAAAATGAAGGTAGCTCATTAAATGAAAAAAAAAATCCCAGGCAAAAGCAATCACCAGCATTATGCTCCAGAACACTCTTAAGCTCCTTGTTGGCCCCAGCCCTAAGTCAGAGGAAGTCCCAGGGTGGGGTGACCCCCTTCAGGACACCCTTAAGATTTAAGTCAGCCTCAGCCCTAAGTCATTTAAAGTCCAGGGATGGAAGGAGGAGTTGAAAGACCCAGTGATGGATAAAAGCACTCGGACAACCAGAAAGTTTAGGTAACAGAATAAAGTCTTATTCCAACTTGGCCTTCTTTTTAACACAGTCTGAATTTGATACCCTACAATTCTGACTAGCATTTTTGTAATAATAATTTGCGCTTTTCTTGGCTATAACAACAGCATTTAAGTCTATTCGTCATCAGACATAGAAACAGCAGAGTTTTTACAGAAGTTCACAAATTTAATTTCATTATGAAGCAGCTTGGATGATCAATCATGATTATAATGTCTTAACCTTTATAGTATTTTTATTGGCTTATATATGGAAAACTGTATCTAGCTTATAAAGTTCTTTTTTTTAATTTTGATTTAAGAATGCAGTAGAGACTTGAGGTAAAGTCATAGGCCATAATACATACCCATAATAATCTGACATTTATTGTTCCATAATGTTGGAGTGATAGAAGAGCAATGATTCTAACTAATATCATGTAAGTACTTTAGAACAAGTTTCCTGCCCATATTCAGGCAGCAATTTCAATGGGATTTTTAAAACTGAACAGGACAAGGGGGTTGGTAATAGGTGTTTCTGTGCAAACATTCTGGAGTCTGTGAACATGAATACTTTAGATCTGCTTTCCAGGCATCGTTATCTATTATTTTGACAATATAAGCTAGTAACAATGGATGATCCATGGTACAGCCTCCATCTATATCTTGGGAGATCCTGGGATACAATATCAATCTATAACTTCCCACATCAGTGGTACACATCGGAGGCTCCTCTCTTCAGATCGTCTGCCTTTTCACCATTTATCAGATCTATAGTCAACTAGTAGTACTTAATGTCCTGTGAAATGCTATTGCGTAGCTCCTGACAAAGGACCTGTTTACTGCAAAAGCTAAGGTAGGTTGGTTAATTAGACCAATAAAATTATCACATCACCTCATTGCTACCATTTTTTCTGACTGATCTGTCATTCTTGGACATAAACTGTAGCGCATGCAGCACCATCTGAAATCTGGAAAAAAAATAAAGCTGTTAAGCCTGACCCTAGCATGATTTCTGATCTTACCAGAGCTTATGTGTGCTTCACTCTAGCTATACTCTACCTACACCATCAGCGGTTTATGTACACTTCACCTACATTATGCTATGTTTATGTGCACTCAGCTTACATCATTCTAAGTTTATGTACACTGGTCGCATCATCTGTTTATATACATCATGCCTGCATCATAGCTTCATCAACATCAGATCTTATACATTTAGCATTTACCAGCATCATTAGTGGGGACTGTTTATGTGCAGTATTGCATTACCATCAGTTTACAGATACTTTACCCACATCAGCATCAGTTAGTGTAAACAGAATTAACATCGATATGCATTTATATATATGCTATCTGCACCATCATCATCAGTTTTCACACACTCTCTGCACATCAGCATTAGATTATGTACAATCCACTCACATCCTCATCAGCGTATGTGCAGTCTAACTCCATCCTCAGTTTATGTGCACTCTACCAACACCATCATTAGTTTATTTGTGGTCTAGTATCATCCTCAGTTTATGTGCACTTTACCAACATCATCAGTTTATGTACACTTCATTCAGAACCTCATCAGATTATGTGCACTCTACAGACATCCTCATCAGTGTGGAGTCTAGCCCCATCATCATAAGTTTTTGTGCACACTAATGACATCCTCATCAGTTTATTTGCACTCTACCAACATCATCATCACCATCATCATCATCATCATCATCATCAGTTTATGTGCACTCTACCAATATCATCCTCATCAGTTTATGTGCACTCTAACAAAATCCTTGCCGGTTTATGTGCAGTCTAACGACATCCTCAGTTTATGTACACTTCATTCACAACTTCATCAGATTATGTGCACTCTACCGACATCCTCATCAGTGTGGATTCTAGCCCCATCACCATCAACTTATGTGCACACTGCTGACATCCTCATCAGTTTATGTGCACTCTGCCAACATCACCATCAGTTTATGTGCACTACTGACATCCTCATCAGTTTACATGCACTCTGCCAACACCACCTTCAGTTTATGTGCACTACTAACATCCTCATCAGTTTACGTGCACTCTGCCAATATCACCATCAGTTTATGTGCACTACTGACATCTTCATCAGTTTACATGCACTTTACTGACATCATCATCAGTTTATATGCACTCTACCAACAACACCATCAATTTATGTGCACTACTGACATCCTCTTTGGTTTGTGTACACTGTATAGACATCACCACCAGTTTTTGTGCACTACTGAATCCACATCGGTTTATGTACACTCTGCCGACATCACCATCAGCTTATGTGCACTAATGACATCCTCATCAGTTTATGTGCACTCTACCAACAACACCATCAGTTTATGTGCACTAATGACATCCTCATCTGTTTATGTGCACTCTAGCGACATCACCATCAGTTTATGCGCACTCTACAGATATCATCCTCATAAGTTTATGTGCACTCTATCAACAGCATCATCAGTTTATGTGCACTGTGCTGACATCCACATCAGTTTATGTGCACTCTACCAACATCATCATTAGTTTATATGCACTACTGACATCCTCATCAGTTTACTTGCACTCTACTGACATTCTCATCAGTTTATTTGCACTGTACTGATATCATCCTCATACATTTATGCATACTCTATCAAAATCATCACTTTTTATGCACTCTACTTATATCATTCATGGTTCTTGTATGTGCTACATACATCATCACCAGTTTACATGCACTGTACCTAACTTAGCTTCACAAATTGTACTAGTTAAAGCAACAATTTTATAAAATGCAGAAACTGCTTACTTTTATTATTACCTCTTCCTGATCTATTCATAAAAAAGTTTTATCCTCATGGGTTTTAAGGAATAGAAATTTCTTCCTAAACTACATCTGAAAAGTAAAAGGGACTCAATAAACGATGGCAGATAATAATACACATCTGATGCCTATAACAAAAATACACAACCAGTGCATTAGTAATGACCTCACTTTTACCGTAAATAAATGTAGCATCATGAGACTTGGCAAGCAGGAGTTAAATTAGTATTATTTTAGTATGTAATTTGCTGTTTGTAGTTTCTCTTGGGCTAAATCATTTGGAGTAGGATTCCACTGCAGTTAAAACTGTGTGGATCTACCTGTGTCAATAAGACTCATTTCATTCCAAACTGCATGTCTACGTTCCCAGAGAGAGATCACAACATGACTTTGTACCTCATTGATATAGCTCACAATTTAATGCAAGGCAACCTTCTATAGCCTTTAAATATACCAGAACAATTAAAACATCTGCAGATAGGCACTACAGGAAAATGGAATCTTCTTAAAAGAAGTGCACTTTCATCCTAAAGGGAGTTACCTAATCAGAAAACTGAAAAGCTGACTAGAAGACAAGTTTGTAATGCAAACTGACCAATCAGAAACAGCAAACAATAATTAAATTAAGACAAATAGTAGACATAAAAGGTGAAAAAGCAATGAATTCACAGCACATAAATATAATTCAATACAAAATAATATGATATTAAAAAACAATTATAAAAAAAAAAACACTTTATATAAATGGTATAATTTAGGCCAGGAAACTTATTGGCCTGCAACTTAAGCTGCCACAATGTTTCTTTTTTAAGTAGCTGCTTCTTGAAACAATCCACTGTAAGATCCACAGGTAAGTGCTCTAAGACAGCAAAATACAACTTCTTAAAGGAACCACATGCTCTAACTGTAAGGCACTGTTGGTATCTTTGCTCATAATAGCATACAAGTGTTCCTTGACTCTAAAATAACTTTCTGGTAGTCAAGCTTTTGTAAAATGCATTACAATGTGAATAGACAGCAATGTAAATCAAACCAGTGGTGTTACAATCATAGTGCGCTTTAATTTTAATGCTTCTGCCTATGTGAGACAAAACAATGACAGAGCCTTCAAGTTTAAAATTACAAGGCCTGTACCCTATAGTATTTGATGTACCACTGCATCAAAGGGTTTTCTAAACTTCAGCTGGACTGCATCCCCTGGCTCTACCTCATTCAACTTTCCTATTACCTAGCCCTTTAGAACTGCCAGAAATTGGACTGGCAACTGGCCTTGGAGTAAAAAATTGTGGTTTGAGCTCTGATGCCCGTTGTTTTTCAGCATGGTCTCTAGACTTTCTATCAGGAGCCTATGAAACAGCTCCCTGACATTACACTCAGGATAAAACTAGGCTTAACAAGTGGAATGGTCCTCCTACCTCCCCTAAATAAGAGGTCATCTGAAGGTATTTTCAAACTGGGTGGTACTTTTCACACTAGTTAGATATGTATTAAAGATTTCTGTGATTGATTCTGCAGAGTTCTTCATAATCCCTTCAGTACCAATGAGTAGCCCATCTTTTCAGTTGGTACAGAGGACTATGGCTGTGAATTGTAGTTCCTGTTGGACTTTTGACTCCCTTTACCATGAGTTGCCTACTGTGTGACCTTGAGCAAGTAACTTAACCAGACATTGCTCTAGTGTCATCTCTGAAAAGGGATTATGTGTCTAATGGAACTACCCAGTTAACAAATTGGTATTATCATTTTTCCTGTGTTTTGTACTGCAAGCTGACCAGACCTTTTCTTGCATACCGCTCCCTTTTTTCTTACCTGTCCATCCCTCACCTCTTCTGCTTTATCTCTAGCTCTCACCTTTCATTTCTTCTGCCTTCATCCTGTCTCAGCATGGTATACTATCCTATTTTTTTCTTTTCTGAGCACTAGATGAAGAAGTATTTCAGTGTTTCAGCACACTGCTGTTATTTAATCACCCTTCTATCCTTGACCAACCAACATTTAATGGTGTACTTCATCTTCTTATCTGAAATGTACTTGAAATATTCTTTCCCCTTATTCATAGGCATCAAAGAATAAAGCCCTGAATATGACTCAGGTGACAGGAGATCAACTAGTAGGTCTTGGATGCTTGATGGAGCAGGGGGATGAGAATGGGCATACCCATATTAGGTGGAGAGGAGTGTCCCATTACTGTCTAATGTCACTGTCTCTTGGAGGAGAGGAAGAACTACTTGAGGCTTTGGACCAGGCACTTGGGCATCACACTGTCTCAGTTGCAGCTATCTTTGTGAGTGCATTTGGGTGTGCACCTGCATCATGGAAAGCACTGTGTTCCCTATGGAGATGCACATCATCCAACATCTGCCCATGGGAGAGGTTAGGCCTAAAAATAAATACGCTTTCATACCACCAAAAATCTGCCACTGAGGCTCCCTGCATGAAGGCCTCTCACATCAGCTCTCTTCTCATATGGGAATAACCAGGAATGAATGGTCATGGAGTGAGTACCAACAGGTGCGGCAAGTAAAAACAAATAGAATGTAAATCTTACCCTCCTTTATGCAGCCTCACTCCAAGGTTTGTTTATCTGCAGACTTAGCCTGGCAATCCTTGACTGTTGAGTCACTTCATTCATTACTTTTCTTTCTCCATCCTATTTCTTTTCAACTTTAAGTATTTTGTCCTTATTACTGAGTACTGCCTTGCCATGACAAGAATAGGACAAAGGTATGGCTACCCTGGCTGCAGCTCTTTGAGCTATAAGCAATGCCGTAGAAGAGATACATGTCCATCCTTATAGTCAGTATCAACGAACATTTAAGCAGCCATGACTGAGATTATGTATGCTTAAATAGCAATCAATCAGTGTTTGTGTGTTAGGAATTATAGGATTGAGCCAGTATAGCTCCTTACTACAGTTTAGCAAAGGTCTTTGACATAGTTTAGGAAAGGGGATACTTAACAGCTCTTTGCTTAGCCTGAAGACTATTTTTTTACAGTCACTGAACTACATGCAAGAAGGAGCTATTGAAGTTTTTTGCTACAGTTCAACAAAACTGTCTGTGATTGATAAAGCAAACTACTATTTTTATCTATCTATCTGTCTATCTATCTGTATATATAGACAGATGGATAGTTAAAAAGTTTTGTCTCCCTCTCCCTCTCCTCCTTCTCTATATATACATATACACACATATATCTATAGTTATATCTATCTATATATCTAATCTACATCTATATAGCTATATATCTATATCTATCTATCTATCTATATATATATATATATATATATATATATATATATATATATATATATATCTATCTAGATAGATATGTAGTACTAAAGGTCAAAGACAGCTAATATCAACTGGAAAAAGGTCGCTGCCCAAACATTGAAAACTCTGACATCAACATACGCTAAGAAACAGTCTCAGTGCATGTAAAATTTAAACCTTAAAAAAATAATAAAAATATTGTTGCCCACCCATATCCCCCTGCTAATCATATATACTAAGTCAGAGATGACACAATCACATGGTAAGGGCATATTCCTCAGTCCCAGGAATTGTGCAATCATTGACGCCTGTCAACCAGCTGCTAAGCTGGTCATATGTAGTTAATCAAACATGCACTCGACGTTCTGCAGAGAACTTGTATATCATAACTTCCTACTTACACTGAAGATCTTTTTTTTTTTTTCTCATCAGTTAAGAGGAATTTTTTTTTTTGGTCCTTGTCTTGAAACTGGGGGTAAATGGGGTATTGGTCATGGTACAAACTGATCTTACTATACCTCTGCTGCATTGCCTTCTCTGCATTCAATGACTTTGGTCATCTCATGACCTTCTTCTTTCTTATGGAAAAAACAATGCACATGTTTTGGGATATTTAACAACCACCTGTTTGCCTCTACCACTTTTACTCATTGCTTTAATTCTTTCTGCACCTCTAGTCCCTGCTGCTTGTAGTCCAGCTTTCAGCAGGCCCACTCCTGTCTTTGCTGATGATGTGTCCACTGCTCTGCTTACCATGGACACACTGTAACATCACCACTGCTGGCTAGTACAGATCAAAATATAGTGAGAGGGCTTTTAATCTATCAGGTAGTTTAGGGTGTGTAGTAAAATAATTTTCTTTAGTAGGAATCTTTGGGGCCTTTCTAATTATGTAAAATGTTTGGAGAGGTAATTTCTAAGAGGGGCACTGTGTTTGAAGGAAGTATGACTACTTTATTCCTACAGGATGTGCCTTTGGAAATTAACTGTGTCAGTCAGAATGATTTTCTGACTATGACAAATATGGTGTCATAGTATCGTTCACTGTTAGTAGTACCCAGGTCTGTGGTGTCAGTGATAGTTTTAAGTGGGTGTCCTTAATGGGTTCCTATTACGTGATCAAAGTTTTGAAACTTTGAACACAACAATATCGAACTTGTCTGTTCGAAGTTTCATAGGTTCATAGGTTGGTACAAGGCTATTGGCCCTAGACCCTATACAAGCATAGCCATAACGATTCCCTGGCTATTTCTTCCCACACTATTTACTTCCCTAGACCCCTGTCTAGCAGGGCAACTGACATGATCCCCGGGGTAAATTTTCTTTCTCCCATCCAATCATCAAGGTTCCTTTTGAAGAGGGCCAAAGAGGCTCTGTTTGACATGTATGGGCAGTCTACTCCAGAGTCTGGGGAGTCTCTGGGTCAGGAACCTATCCTTCCAGCATGTTTTGTTTATTGTAATGACAAGATTTAGATCCCTGGAGTGTGTGGTTCTGAGGGATTGGGATTTCTTGAAGTGTAGCCTGTCCAACAGCTCTGGGTTTGACATGGTCTTGTATGTTAAGCAGAGATCGCTTCAGAGTAGACGATATGCGACAGAGTATAGCTGGAGTTTTTTAAGGTGGTCAGCATAGAGCATCTGCTTTAGGCCTGTGATTCTTTTAGTGAGGTACTTCTGTGGCCTTTCCAGTTATTGCAGATGTCTTGAGAGGTACATACCAAATGGGGCGTTGTATTCTATAATGGGTCTAATGAGGAATGAGTACAGTGGGACAATGACCTCCTTTTTTCTGGATGAAAAGCCCTTAGTGATGAGGTGTGCCACATAGAAGGATTTCCTGACTGTTGTGGTGATGTGGTTATTGAAGGTGAGACCACTGTCCACCTGTGTCCCTAAGTCTCTTATCACACTTTCTGTGTTTAGTGTACTGCCACCTATGTGATAATTCATGGGTACATGTTTTTTCCCAAAGGGGATAACTATACATTTCTTAGCATTGCGCTTGAGCCCATGGCTCTGGCACCAAGCATCTGTTTCTGTAAGGCCCTTTTGTAGAGTATCCACATCATTTGGGGATTCAATAATGGCTCCCAGTTTGCAGTCATCTGTGAAATATGTTAGCCAGAGTCCCTTAGTGTTGGCCTGTACTTCAGAGAAGTAGATGCCAAACAAGACAGGTCCCAGGACTGAACCCTGAGATACTCCACTTGTCACTTGTCTGGAGCTGGATTTGGAGTCAGCTACTTTTACAGTGTGGGTTCTGTCAGTAAGCCAGTTGGCAACCCATTGAGTGACATAGGGAATAATGCCCAGCTTAGTAAGTTTATCTATGATTCCAGAGTGGGGGATGGTGTCAAAGGCCTTGGCGAGGTCTAGATAGGCTGTGTGGACTGCCTTAGCCTGGTCCATGGCTCTGGAGACTGATTCGAAGAAGTCAATAAGGTTCAGGAGACAAGATCGTCCCTTCATTAACCCAAACTGGGTAGGGTCCAGTGTTTTAAGGTTGCCAATGTCTTTGTTTATAAGTTCCATGATAATATGTTCCATTGCCTTGCAGATCAGGCTCGTCAGACTGATGGGGTGGTAGTTCCCAGGATCCAAGTTGGATCCCCTCTTGTGGAGTGGGATAACTGTAGCTGTGTGCCACTCAGTGGGCACGAAGCCTGAGGTGAGGGTATTATTAAACATGACACTTTGGTGAGGTGCCAGTTCATTTTGTAGTTCATGTAGTACACAGCCCAGGATGTCATCTGGTCCCATGGATGCTGTATTCTTAGCTTTGGAGACTGCGTTTTTTTACTTGTGTGGCCGTTTTTACTGGAATTTGGGAATTTTCCAGTATTGAGATGGGCCATTTAGGTGGTGAGAGGGGAAGTGAAGTTGGCACTGAATCGATCTGCCAGGATATTGGCAATATCCTTGGGATCAGTATATTTAATGCCATTCCATTGTAGCTCAGAGCAGATCTGAGCATTGCCATTTAGATTCTTGACATAGTTATAGAATGTCTTGTGGTTGTCTTTGGAATCTTTGGTGATTTTATTTTTGTAACTAGCTTTGGAGGATTTTATGAGGGATCTCAGCTTCTTACTGAGGCTGGTAAGGGAGTTTTTTGCATCCTGGGATTTTCCTCTTTTCTGCAACAATTTTTTCCTTTTGTTGTAAAGTTTGTTTATGGCAGGGGACCACCAGATTGGCTTCCATTTTTTGGAGGAGAGCATCTTGGTTCTATTTGGGATGGCACGATTCATGCATGAGTGGATGTGCTCATACAGTGCCTTAGTGTAGGACTCGGCAGTTGAACTTTCAGTTCCCATCTGCATGGGTGTCATGAAGTCTGTCACTTCTGACTTGAGTAGCATGAAGTTGGCCTTGGAGAAGTTTTTTATGGAGGTTTCCTTACTGGGGGGTGGGGGTGGGGTGGGATGTGAATGTTAAGGGTGATTAGCTCATGGTCTGACATGATCAACGAGGAGGTGACCATAGGTGTGGAGCATCGATTTCCCATGTTTGTAATGACCAGGTCTAGGATATTGGAGCCCCTGGTGGGACTATGGATTAGTTGATTCAAAACATCAAACAAGGAAAAAAAAAAAAAAAAAAAAAAAAAAAAAAGATGCAACAGTAAACTAACTGTTGCAAGCAGGGGGGCAAGCCCAACTCCGAGACCACACTACAGTGCGGAAAGGGAATATTTCCCTTTATTGCACTGTAGTGCAGTCTCAGAGTTGGTATATTTAAAGAGTGGGATGTGTGGGGAGGTCACAGCCCCCCACGTGGGGGCTGCAGGGGGGCCTGCCCCCCTGCTTGCAACAGTTAGTTTGCTGTTGCATCTTTTTTTTTTTCTTTGTTTGAACTTCAACAAGTTCGACTATATGGTTTCGACCATATAGGGTTCGAACTTGTTGAAGTTTGATCACGTAAATGGAACCAGTCCTTACTACCAGACTATATTTTGTGGCATTAAACTTGAGACTGTGATCAGTATCAGTCTGATCAAACTCTTGTTTTTCTAATAAAATATGTGTTATCCTTAAAGGAGTGTATTGTAGAGCTCAAGTTTGCAATCATCAACAAATTTAGTGCATCTGTTCCATGACTACACTGACATCAAAAGACACACATCAGCAATATGATGGCACAGTAAAGAATCATTAATAACATGCTTTTTTATAGAAGAGTTGCCTCCATACCTCTCAGCTGTCAAGATTTTCACAGCAGGTCCAGATTTTTACCTTATATTTTTGGAAAGTTACTCATAAAATCTGTAGTTTTCTGGCAACTCATTGAGGTTTGAAGTCACTAAATAATGACAGGCATTTGAATTTCAGACTGCATATCATTCAGAAAGTACATGTTGATGCAAAAACTGTTATTCTAGTAACCAACTAAGTTTATAAAAACAATATTTAACACCTGTTCCCAATTTTTGGGCCTTTGTTCACCCAGTAGTTCTGTCTGTGCTCAGATTTTTTGTGTTTAGAGACAGAGAAGTATCAATGCCTCCAACTTGTACTGTTTGAGTCCAGTCAGTAAGCTAGGTGGTTATTCAGTAGATAACTTAAGGGACTTGTACTGTTTGAGTCCAGTCAGTAAGCTAGGTGGTTATTCAGTAGATAACTTAAGGGACTTGTACTGTTTGAGTCCAGTCAGTAAGCAAGGTGGTTATTCAGTAGATAACTTAAGGGACTTGTACTGTTTGAGTCCAGTCAGTAAACTAGGTGGTTATTCAGTAGATAACTTAAGGGACTTGTACTGTTTGTGTCCAGTCAGTAAGCTAAGTGGTTATTCAGTAGATAACATAAGGGACTTGTACTGTTTGAGTCCAGTCAGTAAGCTATGTGGTTATTCAGTAGATAACTTAAGGGACTTGTACTGTTTGAGTCCAGTCAGTAAGCTATGTGGTTATTCAGTAGATAACTTAAGGGACTTGTACTGTTTGAGTCCAGTCAGTAAGCTAGGTGGTTATTCAGTAGATAACATAAGGGACTTTTACTGTTTGAGTTCAGTCAGTAAGCTAGGTGGTTATTCAGTAGATAACATAAGGGACTTGTACTGTTTGAGTCCAGTCAGTAAGCTAGGTGGTTATTCAGTAGATAACATAAGGGACTTGTACTGTTTGAGTCCAGTCAGTAAGCTAGGTGGTTATTCAGTAGATAACATAAGGGACTTTTACTGTTTGAGTTCAGTCAGTAAGCTAGGTGGTTATTCAGTAGATAACATAAGGGACACTGTTTGAGTTCAGTCAGTAAGCTAGGTGGTTACTCAGTAGATAACATAAGGGACTTGTACTGTTTGAGTCCAGTCAGTAAGCTAGGTGGTTATTCAGTAGATAACATAAGGGACTTTTACTGTTTGAGTTCAGTCAGTAAGCTAGGTGGTTATTCAGTAGATAACATAAGGGACACTGTTTGAGTTCAGTCAGTAAGCTAGGTGGTTACTCAGTAGATAACATAAGGGACTTGTACTGTTTGAGTCCAGTCAGTAAGCTAGGTGGTTATTCAGTAGATAATTTAAGGGACTTGCACTGTTTGAGTCCAGTCAGTAAGCTAGGTGGTTATTCAGTACATAACATAAGGTACTTGTACTGCTTGAGTCCAGTCAGTAAGCTAGGTGGTTATTCAGTAGATAACGTAAGGGTTGACACTGGCTTTGAGGAGCTTGTCAGTACTATTTGTATGTGAGGATTGTATTGAATTCTACTTGACACACAACATTAAATTCCCACTATCTTATTAACCCAGCCCCATTCAAAAGCATACTTTGCTTATGGCTTAGTTCCGTACAATAGTAAGGTGCAGACTATAGACATATGACACAAACAGTCATATTCATTCTTTTAAAGATTACTCTTCTAGACTTGGCACATACGGAGTTGTTTCTTCTCTTAAATACTGTAGTCCTGCTGTAAATTATTTTGTGTGTTTGTATTATGTTGTTCTTTTAGTTTCCTTCAAACTATACAAACTCCCTGTTCAAAAGCACCATTTCTTGCATTATTCTGGCATCTCCTTTTAGCACCTCTTCCAACAGCTAGCTGCACCATTTTGATAGCAATGCTCAGATCTCTGCAAAATATTTTATGTGTACCTCTCAACCTCTTAGCACAGTAAATCTGGACAAAGCCTAAAATAATGGGGAGACAAAAGCCCAAAAAGAGACTGATTTTAAATATTGCTCATACACATTCTATAATTACAGGTTTTGTGTTAGCATGCATGTTGTGAAGGATATAAAGTCTGAAACCCAAATCGGTGTTGTTATTCAGTAGTTTCAATCCTCAGTGATTTGACAGAAAACTACAAATTTTATGAGGAGTAGACCAAAATTATGAGGCAAAAATCTGGACAGTTGAGAGGTATGATTTTATATTTGGCTTTAACAAAGCTTTCTACAAATATTGTTAGAGATTGTTACCTATATGATCTCTGTCTTCCCATTTGCCTTAGCTGTTGCAGTTTGGTAAAGCACACCGTTTAATAGGAAGGATTAATTCTGTGGCCTCATGCTGCAGTGTTTGATGATGTGGTAGATCAGTTCTGAAGGTTCATTCCTGTTCTTTAGATGTTTACTTGGTGAAACCTGCATATTCTTCCTTTCTATTTATGGAGTCTTTGTAGGCATTTCAGGCTGTTGCTAGGAATAGCCTACACATGAAGAACAACCAGAGAAGAGTCTATCATCATCATCTTGGTATTTTCATAAAAAGCTTGTCAAAATACTGCTCATCTATAACCAATGTAACAGTTACATTTGCTTTCCCCTGGTAATGTTATAGTTATTCATCACAGTTCTCTAACAAATGCACTGGATTATCTCTATTACCTTTCACATGCCTATTGACAGGCTTTTTGATATCATACAAAAATATGCCTTAATAATATTTAAGTTTAGAAGAAGTACTAAGAAAGGATAGCAATGTTTAACAGCTTATTAAAAATAATATCTAACATATGAACCTTTATATATTGCCATTTTGTTCTGTTGTTCTTTGATTGCATATCTCTAACTGGTTGCAGTGTGTTGGGTTGTACATTTGTTATACTGAATGTTTAGTTAGGAGAGTTGATTTGTTAAACTGCCAGTTCATTGCCGGATGCTGTTGTTTCTTCTGTAGGATTGTTATACAGTGGGAGGTAGGATTTTGTCCTTTCCCCACTGTTATGTAATCTCGGAGTTAGTATATATAATAAGCACGAATGACGGTAGTGCAAGGCACATGCTTACAACCGGTCAATTTATTGAGTTTCGACAGTTTGTGGTTGAGGTAATGTATGCTGATGTAGTGCGACAGTGATGCAGTGAAATATAATTGTCTGTCCAGATCCATGATTTTTTTGTCATGCTATGACTTTTTGTATGATCTGCTATAGGCATCTTGAGTTTGTGAACCTACTGAACCCTCTATCTCATTGCCCCTTAGGGTTCTGACCACCTTTCGAGTTTCTAAGGCTGTCAGACTTTGTAAATACTGCTAAGGCACTGAATCCATTAGCATTATGGAGACACCTGCTCCTTTAATCTTGCTATACAATGCTTTTTCAGATTATGTTCATTCTGGTGGTTCTTCTGCATTTATGACTTCTGCTGATGAACCCCAGACTCCAAATGATGCTGGGGGGATCCTAAAACAATAAGGCGTCTGTACTAGAAGCATACTGCATAAGTGAATCAAATACTCTCAGAAATAAACATTTTCCCTAGCTTTGTACTGTGGAGGTCTTATCTTTTGTAAAAGAATCTTTGGCTCACTGACACTAACTTTGTTAGCAAAACTGAACCAAAAATTACAAGGATGATTATTTTTGGGTCCTGCTAATTTATTTGTTTACTCAAAAAAAAATACAAACCATGAAGTGAAACACATTTAAAAGAACCTTACGTAATAGAACATATAGGTCCATGTAGGTCCCTTCAGCCATTTCAGTAACTGAAATTTCATCATGATGTTCATAAGAGAAGAAACAAAATCTATGCCTTCTTTTGAATGTTTCCTTCAAAAGAGTATATAAGGAATACAATAAATGGAATGCGCTATCTGAAATGAAAATACATATATGGTATTAATGTAACCATTTGTTGCATTTGATTGTACTTGGTTCTAGTAGTTACCTAAACAAAAGCTTTGTGAAATCAAAGTCACTTTGCTTTAAATTGGTTTTAAAAGCATATAACCTGAAAGGCTAATCCTAAAAAAAAAATAAATAAATAAAGGACGAGCATACAGACTTCTGCTATCAGTTTGCATTCTTTTATTATATTCAGGCAGGTTGTATAACCCACCCTTAATTATATGTTGGGGAATAAACAAGGTGGATCGTTTCTACTTCTCTACATACTCCTTGGCTGGTGGTCAGTCTGTGTCAGTTTCTCAACAACATATTGTTATGCCCTTACTAACCTTTAGGAATGATATTTACTATTGAATTGCCTGGCAAGGCAGACTCTTAACACAGGTTATTCACATCTTACTACAAATAAGTATTCAGTGAGTCTCTGCCACGTTGCTTCTCTTCACTAATTAATCAATAAGCCTTTTTAACTGTGCTCTGCTAGTACCATCTTGTGTCCGAACTGAAAACAGACACTGCTTTTTGGTAATGTGTTAGAAGCTAATGAAGAATACTGATGCTGAATTCTGGGTCACTACTAAGGAATATGCACACTACTAAAAATAAACACATTTAGTAAATGGAGCTCAGAAAGAACCAAGATGTAGCTTAACTTTCATAAAATAAAATAAATAGAGGTATCACAAAGCTTAACCAGTTAAAATGGATGTGTTACAGCTGCCTATTCATACCTGTTACAAACAACAGTGGGAATGTGTTGAAAATGCTGTTTGTGTTTTCAATAAGTTGTTTCACATAAAAGGGGACAAGCCTACTCTTACCTGTATTTACTCTAGTTTTGTATTTTACATGGAAAGCCATAACTAAATGAACTAACAACACCAGAAGGTGTGCTATGTATGTAAGGTCCCATTTCCTTTGGTCACCTCCTCTCACACCAAATGTGGTTGGCTGTGGACAGCTTTATGTAAACAAGTTATTTGCATTGAGGGCACTACTTAAGTTTCATTTGCAACTAAATGATGTTAGTCTGCTACCTGCCATGAAAGAAAATGTAATCAAAAGCTGTACCTATGAAGCCTTCACCAGTGGTGTAGAAAGATAAAGCCCAAACTATGGCCCAGTTAACCTGAGTTTGATTA
Organism: Protopterus annectens; assembly: GCF_019279795.1. NCBI lineage: Eukaryota > Metazoa > Chordata > Ceratodontiformes > Protopteridae > Protopterus > Protopterus annectens. Next base: position 1,197,801,656 of record NC_056741.1, read on the forward strand.
GTGGCTTGGGTGCTTGACGATGCAGTCAGGAAGGATGAGTGCCTATCCTGGTGGGGAGGTACAAAAGTTCTCACCCATCTTAACGTGGCTCTAAGGGTAGGGTCATACTGGAGAACATAAGTTTGTCATGCAGTGGGTGTCAGCTTGATAGGATGTATGTATAGCTGCCCAGTCTGGTGAAGGTAGCCCTTGCTGGTGCATACGGCAGATCACTGATGGATGGTCTGAGGGGGTGTAGGTGGCCAACATGGTGATGTGAGTGCCCACTCAAGTATTGCAAGTGGGGGATATATTCACAAAATGAAACATGCTGTCATTGCCAGGATGCTTGTGAGAACACAAAACACCCTTATGGATGCACAGGTGGCAACAGCTTAGAGACTTGATGGTCAGCAGGCATGGGGCAAAAAGGATACAATATTAAAAAAAAATGTACCTCCATTATCTCCATGGTATAAATTAATAAAGCCCTATATATGGCCTGTATGATCAGGGTGCTGGAGAAGGTGACAACTGGGGAAACAAGAATGATGAGGCATATATGTGTACATCTCTTTCAGGAGGCCAAGGGCTGTAGTGTTAGGGCAAACTAATGTTAAGATTCCTGGTGGAGGCCAGTCACAAGTAAAATGGACAATGCAATTCAGTAACATGTAAAAGACGAGTCAGAGTAGACTGACTTACATTTGCTGTTGTATATTACAGTTGATGACATCACTTGGCATGCTGTGGGAGACAGAGTTGAGTAGAAATGTAAAAAAAAAAAAAACAACAAAAGCCTGTATGTTCTGGATTGGGTAATACATTTGTTTTACATGAATTTTAACCATGTTTTCATTTGCAGCGCCATCTGTTTCCTGTTTAAGTACAAAAGTCTCACAACATACTGCAGGATGACAGCCCTGGCCTGGCCCTATCCCATTTGGTAGAACATAAGTTCATAGGTTCATAGGTGTGTACTAGGCTAATGGCCCTGAAGCCTTTACAAGCCTAGCCCATAGGATTACCCTGGCATTGTACCACCCGACCTTAGTTTCCAGTGCCTCTTTCGTGTTAGAGCCACTGGAGTGATCCCCAGGGTGAATTTTCTATTTCCCATCCATTCATCAAGATTTCTCTTGAAGACGGCCAGTGAGGTGCTCTGTTTGACATGTATGGGAAGTCTGTTCCATAGCATGGGCAGTCTCTGGGTTATGAACTTGTCCCTCCAGCATGTTCTGTTGATTGTGGTAATGAGGTTGAGGTCTCTGGTGCATGTGGTGCAGAGGGATTGGGATTTCTTTAGATGTAGCATTTCTAACAGAGCTGGGTCAGACGTGGCTTTATAAGTCAAGCAGTGATAGCCTCTAAGTAGGCGGCATGAGACAGAGCATGGAGTTTTTTGAGTCTGTCCATATAGGATGAGTGTTTAAGGCCTAGGATCCACTTTGTGAGGTACTTTTGCGACCTTTCCAGTTGTTGCAGGTGTCTAGTGAGGTACATCACAAATGAGGCATTGTACTCGATGATTGGCCTAATGATGGAACAGTAGAGGGAGACAATGACCTCTTTCTTCCTGGATGCAAAACCCTTAGTAATGAGATGTGCCACATAGAAGGGCTTTCTGACCACAGTGGCAGTGTGGTGGTCAAAGGAGAGGATGCTGTCAACCTGTGTTCCCAGATCTCTTATAACACCCTCTGTGTTTAGTGAACTACCATCGATGTAGTAGTTCATGGGAACCAGGTTTTTCCCAAAGGGGATGATAGCACATTTTTGGCACTGAGCTTAAGGTCGTGGTTCTGACACCAGTTGTTGGTCTCAATGAGGCCTTTCTGTAGGATGTCAACATCACTTGGGGAGTTAGTAATGGCTCCCAACTTACAATCGTCTGCAAACATTGTCAGCCAGAGTCCCTTCGTGTTGGACTGGACTTCTGGGAAGTAGATCCAAAACAGGAGAGGACCCAGGACCTATCCCTGTGGGACTCCACTCATGACTGGCCAGCAGTCTGACTTGGAGTCAGGTACTTTCACACTGTGGGTTCTATTTGTGAGCCAGTTTGCAACCCACCTAGTGATATAGGGATTGATGCCTAGCTTAGTGAGTTTTTCTATGATTCCTGAGTGGGGAATGGTATCAAAGGCTTTGCCCAGATCAAGGTAGGCTGTATGAACCACCTTGCCTTCATCCACAGCTCTGGTGACTGACTCAAAGAAGTTGACCAAGTTGAGCAGGCATAACCTACCCTTCACAAAACCAAACTGTGATGGATCCAGAGTTTGGAGATTTCCTATATCCTTGTTTATTAGGTCCATGATGATGCGTTCCATAACTTTGCATATAAGACTTGTCAGGCTAATGGGGCGATAGTCCCCAGGGTCTGTAGTTGCTTCTCCTTTGTGGACAGGGATGACTATAGCAGTCTGCCATTTGGTAGGGACAAAGCCTGAGGTGAGGCTGTGATTGAACAGGCCACACAGGTGAGGTGGCAGTTCAGTCTGTAGTTCATGTAGAACTCAGCCAGGGATATTGTCAGGTCCCATATAAGCTGTATTCTTGGCCTTGGACAGTGCTGTTTTAACCTGTGCAGCAGTAATACTGGGTACCTGGCAGTCTACTGGTATTGTGACTGGTTCTTTGGGGGAGAGAGAGGGGTAAAGTTGGCATTGAATCTGTTGGCCAGTATATTGGCAATATCTGTTGGCTCGGTATAGGAGGTACCATTGTGCAGTAGCTCAGAGCAAATCTGAGTATTGCCAAGGAGGTTCTTTAAATAACTATAGAAAGCCTTGTGGCTGTCTTTACTATCTGCTGCAATTCTGTTTTCATAGCTAGCTTTAGAGGTATGAGCATGATAGCTTACACTCCTGTTGAGCTTAAAGGCTTCCCCTGGTGGTTGTTTCTCTCACTGTGGGTTACAGTGGGGGATCTGTTACATACATGGGATCTATGGAGAATGGGAGGAAACTGAGAAGCTGGTCACAGGGGACTCAAAATCAGTGGCAGCTTTGAAAAATAAAATGTACCTGAAAAACTGTTGTTATGATTCTGTACATCAATCAATCAATCAATCAACCAGCCATTCGATGCATACATAAATAACACATGTTTGATGATGAATGTAGCTGCACCTTATTTTGTAGTCTCTGAGATTTGTTGGCCAAGTAAACGCGCACGTGTGTGTGTGTGTGTGTGTGTGTGTGTGTGTGTGTGTGTGTGTGTGTGTGTGTGTGTGTGTGTCTGCTTGTCAAAGTGAGGTCAGAGGTATCACCATTGAAAGGTTACAACAGTCCAACCTTATTGATGTTGGTGCTAGAATTGTGTGAAGTAAAATACAGACTGGGGTGAACAGAAGTTTAACCTTCATTGACCTGGGACAGAGGGATGTGTTTCACTAAAAATGTATGAAAAGGGGATAATATTGTCTTTTGTATGACAAAGGGATAATATTGTCTTTTGTATGACAAAGGGATAATATTGTATTTTGTATGACAAAGGGATAATATTGTCTTTTTTGTGATTCTTAACTAAAGCAACAGAAGAAGGAGGAGGAGCTCACTGAAAACAGGTGTGGAGGAGGAGGAAGAAGAATACAGTGCTAACCCATTAATAGCAGGAAGAACCAGCAGGAAAAGAAGGAAACAGGTACACCTGGTAGACATCCAATATCAACAGGCTTTACAGCAAAAGGCAGAAACTGTTGTCCAAGGGTAAAAAGGAACAAAGTCTAAATTGGAAAAACTCCCTCCTCAGCCTCAACAAGCAAATTAGGTCACCAGTGAAAACCTCCAAAGCCAATTATGAATTGAAACTAGCCTCTGAAACAAAGGGAAACTACAAAGTCTTCTTCAGTTATGTCAGGAACCTCCATGGCAAAGCCCTGGTTTGTTCTGAATTAGTACTTATCAGTATAACTTACACTGAACCTGTTGACTTAGCCCACCTGCTAGCAGATAGGTTCAGCCAAACTCCCCCCCCCCATCCACCCACAAAGGCCCATTCAACATCCCTGATACTTGTCCCACACCTCACATCTCCATAGGTCAAGTGTTAAATGCCCTAGCCAAGGAAAGAACACAGTTTCCATGGGACCTGATAGTATCCCAGGCTGTATTCTGCACCATCTCCAGCAAGAACTAGCTTCACCATTCAGCACCCTATTCAACCACAGCCTAAGTACAGGCTTCATTCCAGCAGAGTGGTGAACTACCATTGTCATACCTTTGCACAAAGGTGGCACCACTACTGACCCTGGAAACTATCGCCCCATTAGCTTGACAAATCTGCTCTGTAAAGCCATGGACTGCATTATTATGGATCTCATAAACAAGGACATGGGCAATCTCCAAGCACTTAACCCCAACCATTTCAGATTCGTCAAGGGAAGATCTTGCCTGTTGAACCTGATTGACTTCTTTGAGGCTGTCACCAAGGCCCTGGATGAGGGAAAGTCAGTACATACAGCTTACCTTGACTTGGCCAAGGCCTTTGACATAATCTTCCTCTCAGGCATCATTGAAAAGCTAACGCAACTTGGCGTAAATCCCTATCTTATCAGGTGAGTGGCTACCTGGCTCACCAATAGGACTCACAATGTCAAAATAGGTATCTCTGCCACCAACAGTAGACCTGTCAGTAGTGGTGTTCTCCAGGAATCTGTCCTGGGACACCTACTGTTTGGTATCTATTTCTCAAAAGTCCAGGCAAAGACAAATAGCCTGTGGCTGACCAAGTTTGTGGATGACTTTTCACAGCAACAAAAAACTGCTGGCAAAGTCATGGCCTTAAGTTAAATGTAAAAAAATGTATTATCATATCATTTTGCAAAAACACGACCCCTACTGATTACCACATCAATGACAACCCCTAAGCACACAACCTGCGGTGAGAGACCTGGATACTCAGGTTGACAACAATCTCACATTTAACAATCATGTAGCAGCAGTGGTCAGAAAAGCCTTTTAGTTGGTTCATCTCATAAGTAAAGGGATTGCATCCAGAAAAAAGGAGATTATTACCTCTCTGTACTCCTCCCTCATTAGGTCAGTAATTGAGTATAACTCCCCATTTGGTATGTGCCTCTCCAAAAACCTTCACCAATTAGAACAGCCACAGAAATACCTCACAAAGAGAATCCATGGCCTTCAACACCTGTCATATGCAGTCAGGCTCAGTTCACTATCACTCTACTTGGTATTCGCCTACAAGGCAATATCAGACCCTGACCTACTAGAGATGCTCCATATCCATAAATCTAACTTCTCATGCATTACCTGCTTGAAAGGCCTAAATCTAATATACAACATCAACAAAACCTGCTGGAGAGACAGGTTTGTCTCCCAGAGGCTGCCCTGTCTCTGGAATAGACTTCCTATACATGTCAAACAGACTACCTTGCTGACGCTCTTCAAGCACAACCATGATGAGTGGATGGAAAACCACAAATTTGTCACAGGGGTTCCACCTGTGTCCCTCATTGGAAGGGGTGACAGGTGCTGACTGAGTTTTTTTTTGGGGATAAACTCTTGGCTAGGCTTGTAAGGGCCCCAGGGCCAGTACCCTAGTAACTTGCTATGATCCTGTGATCATGTGGCTTAATCTAAGCCATACACAACTCTTTGTCAGAGCTCACCAGGAGTCTGAAATCTTTTTATTTGTCTCTATAGTGCTGTACCTAGTTGTGCCTAGGAACATGACCCCTCTAGAAGGGTAGGCCACAAGTCTAAACAGCAGAGAAATCAGGTAAGAGTGAATGAACTTTAATTCTGAAAGTTGATAAAGAATGGAGGAGTTGAAACTCCGTAAACTGATGGTGTAGTTCTTGAGTACTTTGCTCAACAACTTCAGCTTCAGATGATATAAATGGAGCTTGTTTTGATTTTTTATTACTACCTAAATACTTTGATTACATTTTAGATTCATTGGTTTACAAATGTCAGCTAGTAACTCAGATTTCTGGTGCCTTGGAGATTAGCTTATTTTAGAATTAATCATATTTGTAAGCTTTATAACTTATGGTCAATATACACTATTTGAAAAGATACTGCAAAGAAAATGAAATTTTATTTGATACTGTTGATGACTTTTTTGTTTTAAAATTCTCTTCACTTCTTAACTTCTGAATTAGAGTTTAAGGCAAATGTAAATCTTTTTTGGTCTGATATTTGACATTGTATTTTATATATTAAATGATTTTCTATTGCACCAAGACCTACAAATGAGAAGAACAGTGCATACAGGAAATAATATTTTTGTTATTTGTTTTCTATTTTCATAAGTTTATATTATCAAACTACTGGTGATCAAGAAGCTGGGTATTTCTAATCTTTTTAGCATACCAAGTTTGCTAATGAAATTCAATCTGTCAGTGTGCAAATAAACATTTATTATGTCAATTAAAAGTGCTATAACAATTCTCATATTAGAAAAGAAACTTATCATTTCAGTCAACATTTTATATTTCTAAAGATGTAATTTTAACAACTTTTTCAAAATAGTTTAAAATGAATGACAGAAGCTTTCCCCCCAAAACATGTATATATGTGTATATTAATATATGTATATGTATATACATATATTTATATATGTGTATATATATATATATATATATATATATATATATGGGTCTACTTCGTAACAACGAAAGACCAGAAGACCGAAACCCACAACACCAAGACGAAAACAACGAAACCCCAGAACACTGAAAACCACGTAACTTTACAACACACACATAACATACAAAAACACACACACAACTGCCCCACACTACCAAACTCAACACCCTACACTAGTGATAGGCAAGGGGGGCAAGCCCCCCTGCACCCCCCCCACGTGGGGGGGCAAGGCCCCCACATCCCCCTACTTTAATATTCTAACTCCAAGATAACAAAGACACACAAGGCAAACTCACACCTACACAGTACAGTCCCTCACACACACACACACACACACACACACACACACACACACACACACACACACACACACTGCAGTCACAACACACACTTACACACAGGAATTCCCCTCACAAATGCACTCACACATACACACTTACCTACAGCAGAACACCAAAAGCGCTAATTCAAACTCCCGTAACATCTGGATTTTGAATTCCGCACTTTTCGGTGTTCTGCGGTTTCGTTGTTTTCGTCTCGCTGTTCTGGGTTTCAGTCTTCTGGTCTTTTGTTCTAATGAAAAAGACCCATATATATATATATATATATATATATATATATATATATATATAAACTGTGACTTCCATCCATCTACAACCCCTTTTTTCCATATTTGCACATGGGGTTGGGGTGTCACTTCAAGATTCAATCATCTAGAGCCAAGGTTCAGACCACTAGGTATTCCTCACAACCAACACAGCTTTGCATTCCCATAATAAATGACAAAAATTAATTCCCCACAAAAACAGTGCTCTAGAATATCAAGTTCCTTATGAGACCTTTTTGTCCAGATATTATTATTATTTATCTCATATTTAACAATTAATTTAGCTGACACTCCTGTAGATTACAGAATTATAAATGAGCGAACTTCAGTTCAGTGCTGGCCAAAAGCCTAAGAAACATGGGACAATATTAAAAAGATGAAATAATTTCCTATATCAGGCTCAGAAGAAGCTGCTAAAATGCAATGGATCTTCCTAATGTTTAATAACCAGGCATCATCAAGACATTTGTGCAGTCACAGAAAACTGGATCAAAGATGTGGAGAGCACCCTAGCAATACCAGGTTACTCAATCTATCAATCATTCAGACCCCAAACCATGGGCACACAAAACAAAGGTAGGTGGTAGGTTATATATATATATATATATATATATATATATATATATATATATATATATATATATATATACTATATATATATATATAATATAGATATAGATATATATATATATAAAATAAAATATAATTAAATGTAATAAACAAAGAAAATAATATGCTATTAAAATACATTAGCATTTGTTCTTTTTCTTTGTTTTTTGTTTGGAGTACAGTACTGTATTTCATTTCTGATGAAGTCCAGTTATTAAATGGATGAAAGCGCTAATAATGGCTCTAGTGTATTTGTCAGCATATTATTTTTTCTTGTTTTATTACGAAGTGTTTGATTTCATATTTCATTTTTCTTTGCTATTGTAAGAGTTGGATTACTAATATATATATATATATATATATATATATATATATATATATATATATATATATACATACACACATCTAGGCTGGTCAAACAGTATGATGCACAGGGAACACCCTAGGTGCAGTTAACAATTGACAAGACCCCTATTCAAATCATAGCTTGTTATCGGTCTCCAACTTTGACTCAAGATGTCCACTACATCTATCTAGACCTCTTTGTATCTATCAAGATTCAACCATTTACCCTGATCCTGGGCAGCTTTAACTATCCAACCATAAATTGGAAGAAATACACAAATGCCCAGAGATTCCTTGATTTTGTCAATGCACATACCTTGGACCAGTTGGTTGACACCCCCACAAGAGGTGGAAATATCTTGGACTTGGTATTAACCAACATGAGTAACCACTGCAGCATCACTACAGTGTCCTCATCCCTGGTAAGATCTGACCACAAAGCAGTCACTTTCAAAGTCACCATCTCCCCTGTCCCCCCAAAGCAGGGTCAAACAAAAAAACTTCTCCAAAACTGATTACAACTTTTTAAGGGAAGGTATAAACAGCTTTACAGCCCCCTCCCCCTCCATAGGAATGGGCACATATGTCCAATCCTACACCAAAGTACTATATGAGCATTTATATACTGTAGCTGCATGAAATCGGGAATACCAGAAAGGATGAAATCATACTCCTCAAGGAAGAGTAAACCTGTCTGGTAGACAGTAAATAAACTCTATAATAAAAGGAAAAAAATTGCTGTTCATGACCAAGAAGGAGCAGGTGCCTAATTGGAAGCAATATCTCCTTAGCCTGATCAAGCAAATAAGAGCACTAATGAAATCCTGCAAAGCAAATTTTGAGTCCAAACTGGCCACATCTACTAAAGACCTTCTTCACATATATCCACAATCTCAAGGGAAGCACTCAAACCTGCTCAGAACTGGTGGTCAAGGACACCACATACACAAACACTGTAGATATAACCAACCTGCTGGCAGACATATTCAGTAAAACTTCACTCCTCTGTCCCCCCATTAGTAAAACAGGACATCCCCAGTACCTGCCCCTCTCCCCTTATCTCTAGGGAGCAAGTCATCAAGCCCTCTCTAAGGCAACAAATACAGTCTCCATGGGACCTGATAACATCCAAAGCTGCATCCTATGTGAACTCAAGCAAGAACATGCAGCACCATTAGGCACCCTATTCAACCAAATCCTGAGTACCGGCTTCATCCCAGCTGAGTGGAGGACAGCTACTGTCATCTCTTTGCACAAAGGTGGAGCATCCACCGATCCAGGAAATTATAGACCCATCAGCATAACTAGCCTGATCTGCAAGGGCATGGAGCAGATTATCATGGACCACATTAACAAGGACATTAGCAACTTCTAGACACTTGATCCCACACAGTTTGGTTTTGTCAAGGGGAGGTCATGTTTCTTAAATTTGGTCGACTTCTTTGACAGTTACCAAGGCCATAGACGAGGGGCAGATGGTGCACACCGCCTACCTTGCAATGGCTAAAGCCTTTGTTACTATTTCCCCATGCAGATATAATAGATAAACTCCCTCAACTAGGCATCAATCCATATGTTACCAGATGGATAGCAAACTGGCTCACTGATAGAACCCATGTAGTCAAAATAGGGGAAGCCACCTCAAGTAGTCGACCCATAACAAGAGGTGTACACCAGGGATCAGTTGGGGCCCCTACTGTTTGGGATATACTTCCTGGAGGTGCAGACCAAATCTAGTGGGCTATGGCTGACCAAGTTTGCAGATGTCTGCAAGCTGGGCACTGTCATCAATTCCCCTTGTGATGTGGACACCCTTCAAGAGGGTCTCACCTAAACAAATCACTGGTGCCAGAAACATAGCCTCAAACTGAATGGCAAAAAATGCATCATCATCATCCCTTTTGGAGAGAGTGACATCCAAACAAATTATCACATTGATAATACGGTCCTAAGCATACAACCAGTTGTGATGGACTTGGGCATCCAGGTTGATAGCAATTAACTTTTGACCACCATATTGCCACCATTGTATAGAAAGCTTTCTACATGACCCACCTCATTAGTAAGGCCATCTCATCCAGGGAAAAAGTGGTCATAACATCCCTGTATTCTTCCCTTATAAGCCCCATTATTGAGTACAATGCCTCTTTCAGCATGTATCTCACAAAGCACATGCAGCAGCTAGAGAGACCACAGAGGTTCCTCATCTGGAGAATCCAGGGCTTCAAACATCTACCCTACACAGATAGGCTAAAAGCCCTGTCCCTCTACTCAGTCTCCTACAGACTCCTCAGACGTGACATCTGCCTGGCATACAAATCAATCTCAGACTTCACCCTGATGGGACTGTTGCATATCTGCAAGTCAAGCTCCACTCAACTAACCCACACGAGCGAGCTCAACCTGGTCTGTGACATCAATGGGACTTGTTGGTGGGACAGATTTGTGTCCCAGAGACTCCCATTTTTTTGGAACTGATTCCCTCTCCACATAAATCAGAGTACCATATTAACCCTTTTTAAGCACAACCTGGATAACTGAATGGGGAACAGAAACTACCTCCCTGGGATTCCACTTGTGTCCCTGCTGGACAGTGGCATAGGGTGCTGACTTGCTGAAACATGGGCTAAATTCTTGGCTAGGCTTGTAAGGGCCTCTGGGCCAATAGCCTAGTAACTTCCTGTGATCCTGTGATCCTATGATCCTATGACCACTCTAACTTCTCCTACAGCATCTCCTCTATGACAGGATACTCAGAGACATACATTCTCTGAAGACCAGCAGCTGATGCAGATCTTACTCACATCTTAGATATAATCTGAAGAAGGATTTTGGCAAACTCAACAATTTTTTTCGATACGTTTCTTATTATGTCTACTAAATCAGCAGTGTACCTTCCATTCAGGCCCCACATGTCAACCATGTATATATGGCTGGGAACAATCTGTTCTGAAATAATTCTGTACAATACTGCTAACAAATAAATGCCATACCTAAGACACAATAGAAAAAGGCTGTAAGAGCATAAGTAAGTTATTGGAATTGCAGCCTTGTGTGTTCAAGCCATTCTTTATGAATATGAAGAGTTAACCCAGGTACGAATATGTATCAAGAAGATAAACATTAATTCTAATTTTACAAAAATGTATTCACTTTACTACCTTTTCCAAATATCTTGCAAGTAGTTTTTGGTATAATTGGACCCTAATCCCACTTCAGATTTCTCCAAAACAGCAGTCTTATTTCTGAAACCCTGGATAGACAGAGGAAATGCAGTGCAATGCCATTTGTATAAGCTACCACTCCACCTTGTGTTTTCTAGATTTCAGGGGAATCAGCAGAACATCTGCTAAGGGCTATCAATAAAAGGGTGACATATAAAAACAATATTGGAGTTAGGAAACACTTCTGCTTTTCACCTCTGTCTTGAAAATGTTCGTCCTTTATGCATATCCTGCAGTATGTAAGTGTTTTGACAAAATATCTCTAGCCTCGTAGATAAATCTAAAGGGACTTGATAATCATTCATAGTTTTACCCATAGCTTATTTCTACATGCCCTATCAAAGGCCAATGAAAAATCTACAAAAGCAGTCAATGAGTTCCCTATTTCCTCTTAGATGATACAATATTCATAGTGGCTCAGTTTGGTGAAACACCATCATACAAACTGTACTGTAATTAGACAATAAAATTCCTAAATTTCAGGCCACTCAAAAGACGTTTCCTAATATTACTTTTGAAAGTTTTAAATGAATTGTCCAAAAGCAAGGCTTGTTCCATTGGCATAGAGGAATAAAGCCTTGCAAACAGTCTAGGTGTCCTGAGTTTGATTAGATGCATATTTGTCTATCATTATCAAGACCTGAAGTGATGAATATTTTGAGTTTAGCTATTATTTTAGCTAGTCTCCATACATCAGAAATATATCATATGGTTTAATTATTGCTAAACAGAATGCATAAAGGCCTAACAGGAATATCAACTGGACTCAGTACAGATAGTATTTTACTTTTGTGTAGGAATATTACAAACATGCATTCCAAGGGATCCCTTTCAGATGCTCGAAATTTCAAAACTTCGAAATTCAAATGGCCGAGACCATTTTGGATGGAGATCGCCATACAGTGCGGAATGTGAAATTTATCATTTTCCTCACTGTAGTGCGATCTTGGATTTGGTATATTTATTTAGCATGGGGTGTGGGGATTGCAGGGGGGCTTGCCCCCCCCCCTGTAAAAATGTAAAAAAAAAAAATTTTTATTACATTTTCAGAGTTTTAAAACTTCGAGCTTATGGTCTTTTACCATTTGAAGTTTGAAGTTCTGAAACATTGAGCTTCCGAAGTAGATCCATTCTAAGAAATAGGGTGGCATAATTATTTTTGTTAACATACACAACTTGTAAGCTTTTTTGGGCTTTTTAAAGTTATTAGAAACTGTTTCAGTGAATATTTTAGATAGTTCTTCAGTATCAGTAGATACTTTGATGTTGATTATCAAGTTACAATCCTAATTAATTTTAGTGAATTTCTTTTTTTTCATCATTGCTCCCTTCAGGGCTTTGTTCACAGACATGAACAAACAAATTTTAAATAAAATGTTTTAGTGATTATACAGGTTTTCTAGCACTTGATTCCTTAATACAATTACAGTCATAGTACAGCTCGATAAACCTACAGTTATTTTCAGAGGTTTTGTTGCACTTGATATTTTCATTTTTTTCTGTTCATGAATTTCATAATTTGATCATAATGTTAATCTTTAAATTTTCTTGCATATTTGTACCATATGTAAATGTAATTTTTGATTCTCTAATAATACTATTAAAGTCACCTTATCAACAAATTTTGGTGGGGTTAAGTACAGTTTTCCATTTTTTCCTCTAATTTGGAGACTTATATTGTAATTCACAAGGCTTGTTAAGCATCTTTTCACACATTATAAAATAAACTTTGTAGAGATCTGCAAGTCGACTAACTTTTACTTTGACAGTAAATATAATCTTGTTTTGTTTTAAAGTTATTTACATTTTTGGCTAAAATTAATTTTCTGCATTTAATTTTTAAATTACATAAAAAGTATCTATAATATAGCAAGGTATCCACAGCTGGATTGTATTAGTTTTCTAAAATTGTAAGACATTATTATATTTCATATTTGTGACAAAAGCAGTGTGATTTTACGTCACTATCTTTGCAAATTAAAAAGAAAATATATATGACTGTAAATGAAATGATCCATACAGAATGTTGAAAACTGTGATTACTGAATGACAACTTTGCTAGAAGTTAATGTTTTATAGACGTGACAACCTTACTCTCACCAACAAACCCACACCATGCTACTTGTATTCATCTACAAGGCTACCATCGCGTAGGAAAAAAGCAAGTATTCCATTTTTGCAAACAAAAAAAAAGGGGGGGGCTAATATATCCATAAATATCAAGTATATTCCCTGGTATGATGGTCTTGTCAGGAAATATGATTCAGAAAAAATGAATCATGCTGTCACCCTGTGCTCTCCAGGAATCACAGAAAGCTTGCCATGGACAAGTTACACACAAGGTTCTATGGTGTAATTAGCCACAACTGCATATGAATCACCCTCAACCCCCTCAGATAATGATTATTTGTGGGTTCCCATAGTTGTTGTTGATGCTGAGGAACCTGGAGTATATTCACTGTATTCATAAACATTGTACACAGTAGTGTACATGAGCTGTGCAACCCCTGGTTGGTCACCCAATCTTGACAGCAGCACCAGTGCAAAACTGAATAGCACTTCCTTCACTTTGGACACTCATACATCAGTGACATGTATAGCATGGAAGTGTTCATCACACAAGTGGAAATAGTATAGCTCCATGGCGTAGCCTGATGCTATCTAGGTGTACAAATAGCAATATTTGGTGCCCATAAAATACAAACCCTGCTGAAATGCATTCTCAGCCCGGGATACAGTGCAGGTTTTGATTATGTGTTATACAGTTACATCATATGAATACATCGTACACTAAGAAGCTCCACTGTTGCAGCACAGCCAGAATGCATATGAGTAGAAACTATAGTACAGCCTTTTAGAAACTACTGGCAAGTGAATGCTAGGAAGTTGAGGCTTACATGCCTCCTTGTTATACATGAAACATGGTTCAACTATATATCTTCAAACATTATATTTGTTATGCAACTCTTCATTTCAGAACCCCAGCATAGTCCTGTCTTGTGGTTGTAAAATGGAGTTTGATGTCTCATATATATTACCATGCTCACAAGACCTGATGTCTATGCTCAGAAGACCTAACAGAAGAGAACTTCAGTTTTAATATATTATCATAACTATGCATATGTCATTTCAATGTTATTACAGAACTATCAGCACATGTTATAACATTGCATGCATTATTTTAGTGTTATTACAAAGCTAGTGGCATATGTTATAACACATGTTGATTTGTGGCTCTTCTGCTTGGCATTTGTATGTCTACCTGCTGCCTGTCATGTTGTATGTACCTCATCCAATCCACTTCAAACAATGCACATATACCTTCTAAACATATTTTGTCTTCTTTGCCTTCATATAGAGACATTTGGTCATTTGTGCTAGTGAATACTATACCTGTCCCTCCCCCTGTTAGGGTGCTATACCTTGTGCATGGCAACATTCTTGTGGTTCTCAGTGCTATGAAGCATGGCAATGACTATAGTGTTACACTTGTTGTCAATCTATACTAATGAAGTGTAGTAATAGTTCCTAATGGTGGAAACTTGGCTGTGGCTTCTTGTTGAGAGTGGACTATGTATGCATGTGGCTGTGTGTATATGAACACAGTATCCACGGTATTACTGCATTCAATTATTAAATAAACAGTTGCATGCAGAGACATTTCAAGTAATACTCATGTTATTGAATAGCAATGTTACACTGAGCAGTAAATCACAAATTTCCTGGACAATGGATGCATGTCATTGCTGTTAGTGTGATATATCAGCAGTTCTACCCTTGTAATTTTCAAACACTATACTACACTGTACTCCATATGTATGCTTGTTAATCATGGTTTGGTTTACATTTTTTTGTAAATTATAGCTATGGAGATCAATGTACATGGACTATCCCAGGTGCACAACAGTTTATACTATTCCTACATTGTGTTTCAGTGCATTTATAAACTGTATAGGGCTCTGATATGTAGTTTAGAATGTGTACCAGCCCTATTCATTTTCATGAATCTCAACCTATGCCTTAGTCCATAGTGAAGATAAAAAAGCAAACAAACAACCAGATAACCGGCTATATATGTGTGTGTGTGTGTGTGTGTGTGTGTGTGTGTGTGTGTGTGTGTGTGTGTGTGTGTGTGTGTGTGTGTGTGTGTGTGCCACACACACACACACACACACACACACACACACACACACACACACACACACAAACACACACACACACACACACACACACACATATATATTATATATGTATTTTTCTGATGTGTTTGCATATCCTGTTCATTGTATTCAAAGCAATACTTTTTCTTCAAGCAACACGCAATCATATAAAACTTAAGCAACTAACAGTTTTTTATTATTCATTTGCTGTTTAGTTACTTGTCAGTAGTTTTTTTCTTCTAGGAACAATTATGTTTTATTTTTCACTATAAAAAGTAGCAAACAAGGCCAAGAGCTGGCATGAAACATGCACTGTTATTGAGTTGTACAGAGTTGAGGTTGGCTAGTATTTTAAATCAGTCAGGGATGCTAAAGAACACATATTTTGTTTTGGATGGTTTGAGGATGAGTTATTGGCCTAGGAAGATTTGATGTAGGTGGTTAAGAGATCATGAAGGATAAGTCTGTATGCTGTGGCAGATTTGAAAGTCACTATGTCATCTGCATACATGACAATGTTGTGAGCTTTCTGATAGTAGGTAGGTTTTTCACAAAAAAGAGACGATCATGGGATATTGGATAGAGTTTTGTGTAAGCAGGAGTAGGTAGATTGTTAATGAAAAATGGCAAGAGCGTGTAACACTGGATGGAGCCTTGGAGAGAACTATAAACAATACGTTATGATTAAAGGAAAGGGATTTACTGGATTTAATTTTGTTGTATCTATTTGCAAGGTAGTTTTTGAACCAGGTTAGGGGGGATAGGATATCTTCTGAAACTGTACTTTTGCTGAAGTAGTGGGTGATTAACGGCAGTGACTGTTTTTGAGAGGCTAATGGGGAGAGCTTCAGTAAGACGTCCTTAGATATATACTATGTTTTAATAAGTCATTTTAGCCAGAATTTTTTAAATGAATTGTATTATATTATTGCATTATTTTATTTTTAAATGGAATGGTTTAATTTAAAGCGCAACAGAAGATGCTGGGAAAATATATTTAAACTGGATGTAAAATGTTTTGAAGTCCTAATGTACATGGATGAAAACAATGTGGTTAGCTATTTTTGCATTAAAGTTTTAGTAAAGATCAACTGATTTGTTCACCTTGAGTGTTTGGCTGGATTATCCTAACTATAAGTGCAGCTGTTTGTCCTTGGATAGTGTCAGTATGTGACATCCGTAAGAGTGAGCAAGGCAGTAAGGGTGCTATGTGACATCTTCTAAAACCAAGATGGCAGGAAAGAATACATCAGTTCAGTAAGTTATGTACAGTCATTTTTCTAGTAATTTGACTACGTATGGGAGTAATGATATCGGTCTGTAGTTGGAGGGATTAAATGGAGTCGAGTTTTTCAGAACCTTTATTACGTTAGCAGCTTTTCTATGGTGTTGGAAATGACTGGCTAGTAAGGGACATATAAAAGGATATTAGATTTGGCAGGCAGTGAAGTCTTTATATACTCCAATAAACCAAGTTTGTATGTTATCACTGTCAGAGTTTCCATAATTTGGGGTAGAGTCTAGAAATTCTTCTGAAGTTATTATTTTGGGGCAAAATGGTAGAATGCACATGGCTGAGGATTGTAAAGTAATAAAAAGAAATATAGACCAAAGGAGGCAGAGAGATGGGTGGGTGGTGAATTCATGACTAACAGCTTTAAGAGAGATGTGGTTATCATAACACTTGTGTCAAATAATGTCATTAACCTCATTCCAAAATCTTACAGGGTTAGCGAGGGTATTTACTTGATTTTCTCAAACGAATACAGCTTTTGTGATAAATATGTTTTTGAACTTCATTTCCTAGTTGTATATCTATTATTGCCTAAAATTTGTGTAGTGAGTTGTTTTCCAGGCACTGGCCCTTTGCTTTAGAAGTTGTGAATTTTCTTTTGTTATCCATGATTTCCTATGCAATCTTCATAACCAAGCACTGATAAGAAAGTGTTTAGATTGCAATGTAAATCAGATATTTTTAGGATGCCACAGGTCTCATCAGGTGAATTAGCACTATAATATTGGAAAATTCAGTGTTATAAAAAATTACTGTTTAGTGTAATTATTTTCAGTGGCTTTACTGATGTGTTAGACAGGTGGGAATTTGCATTATAGGGAGTTACTAGGCATGCAGTCCAGGACACCATTGATAAGCGTAGTTTAAATCTCCAAATGTCCCAAAGCACTGTCTAGATCTAAATGACTTGCTCAAGGTTACACAACAAGTAAATAAAGGCCGAGGAACTCAAACATTGAATCACAGATAATATTCACTTAGTTTCAATTGTCTAACAAAGTTGAAAAACAAATGCAGAGTCATTTAAGTAGTAAATATGAGAGGAAAGCAGCCGGTGAGAACAGAGGGTCAAAGAGGAAGTGATGTAGATGAGAAGGGAATTAGGGGATATGCCCAGTAGAAAAGCACTTGCAGTCACATTTTTGATACAGGTATTTTTTGAGTTGTGCTCTGAAATTGAGACAAGAGGAGACGTTTTAGGTTAGGTGAAGGGATTGTTAGAGGTTTGATGTAAGCATGGATAAGGAGTGACTGGTACGGTTCAATTTGGGAGCTAAATGGGAGAGTTTATGGAGGCTGTATGGGAGGTTATTTATGAAGTTTGACAGCAACAGGCAGGAAGGTACCTGGCTGAAGTAGTTTGAAAAGAACAGACCCTAAGAATAGCCCAACTCTGTAGGAGACCGGTTTAAGGAGGATGCGAAAGTGGTGATCCTGAAGGGGAAGAATTGGAAATAAATTGGTAGATTTTGTTTTCAATGGACTTTAAAGTAGCTGAAATACCTTAGAAGCTGTAGTTATGATGGGGATCTTGTATTCAAATTGATGAAGGAGGACCTTTTTGCCTAATGCAGCTCTAGCTGATCTAGTGAGAAAGGAAGCTATTTTCCAGGACCAGAATAAAAATAGAATTAATCTTTTTCCTGGAGATTTCGATGTATCTTTAGAATTTAAGTGACTGGACTGACCTTAAACCTAGGCATATTACAATAGTACTAATGATTAGAGATCATTCGCAGTAATATCATATATCAACTAATAGGAAAATACTCAGCAGCACTGGAAAAGGATGCAATAAAGGAGCATCTGAGATATTATTTAAGAAGAAGGAGGTATCCAACTCCTGTCAAAAGGCCTGAATTGTCACTGCAATTCAATATGTGGTTGGGGAACTTGATTATTGTTGAAGCCAGAGCTCAGATATGCCAATGATGTTCAAAAAATTAAATTATATCCAAGTGAGAATCTGAGCAAATATATTGCAAGCATTTCCAGCACTGTTAAAAACCACATCAGGAAGTTATGTTTCTGGTAGGTGGGCTGTATATAGAGGTCCTCTTGTGGCTTGCAAAGTGTAAGACCAGGATTTAATTGTACTTGCAGTTGCAGATCGATGTAGAATTATTAATATGGACTTGGAGATCTGTTTCTAGAATTGGCCAGATGATGTTAGCACTATAAGTTTGTTTGCATTTTTTTTGGTTGAGGGTGCAGAGATGGAGATTAAAAAAAAAAAAAAAAAAAATATATATATATATATATATATATATATATATATATATATATATATATAGTTTAGCTGGCAAGGTATTTCGAGAGGTGTTTGCATAATCTGAGAAATATTTGTATTTTATAGAACTAGGTGTTTTTATTGAAAGTATTAGACTTTTAGTTTATGTAATTTAGGTAATTAATTTAACATAGTTTGGTGAAGTTAAGGCAGTGTTTTTCATGTTTTTAGTTGTTCGAATGAAGTGAGTACAGAGAGTAATTAGAATATGTTTTTTAAGGTTAACAAATTGCAGATATTTGTATATGATAGAGTAATAGTTTTTGATAGATAGATAGATAGATAGATAGATAGATAGATAGATGATAGATATAGATACATAGATACATATATATAGATATATATATAGATATATATTTCTGAAGTAAAGTTGTGGACAGAAGTGTGACAATGCAGTTCTAATGTACGAGACACTATTTGTTGGTTTATGTTTGGTTTGGTTTATATTTGTAAAGTATAGTTATGAAGATGAATGGTACAATGCCATTCTAATATTTTACTGTGCATGTTTTGCTTTGGGACAGATTTGTGCTAAGAATGGTATATGGTCAATATTAGTAGCTCAGAAATATATGGATGTTATACTTGGACATGTTCATAGTTAGAATTAATTCAGTTTAATAACTTATATTGCTATGTTGCATGAAGAAATAGTGAGCTGTACTGAATTGTCATCTATTTGACAGTAGACTATTGTATTAGGCGGGTTTAGAAAAAAATTACATATTTGCACTCAGTAAACAGAATTATGATATCTGTGATAGAAAGGGTGAAGTGATACATGTGGTGGGGGTGTGTTGATAGTAAACTATAAATACTGAAAAGGGAGGGTAGTTGAAGATTGAGGGTGAGAGGACAGAACATAGGCGTGGTGCATGAGTCAATCAGGTTGTGCATGTGCTCAAAGCATGTGGGTTGGAGTCAGTACAATAAAAATCCAGAAAAGTTTTCTCATGTTTGAAGGTATATTAAATTACAATGAGGGGATGCAGCACTTGTTGAAGATACCCATTAACTTATGGTTGTTAAGCAAACAAATAGCAAGGTTCCAAGTACTAACCATGAGAACTTGCTGTCATTGAAAAAGTGAGTCACAAACAATGCAGTGACCGTCTGCACAATTGTACACCAAGATTAAGATGGCAAAAAGAGACAGAAATAGCAATTAAGGCACTGCACTCATTCAAAAAGAATATAATTATTTATACGACAGAAAATGCGTTACATACTAAAATATACATTAGAGCTGTTAGTAGCCTACATTTTAATTTTTGTAAAGAATAGTGTGATAAAAATCACAAATTGTAAGGATCCCAAGGCTGAAAACAGAAAATTAGATATTTTGTTAGGAAGTAAGATGAGAATGAGAAAAGGATTTTGGAGTGAGACTACAGAATGAGATTAACAGCAAAAATAACGGAAAAAGGAGAAATGCCTGACATCGCTTTTATGTCTCTTCATCTTCCACTGAAAGACAAACTGAGCAAGCTAGTTAGAAAAAAGGAATACTATCAAGACAATTCTGGAAAAACCTCTTATAAATATATATATATATATATATATACTTGGAACTTACAAATGTGGAACATACACTTGCTGAAACTATATAAGCAATACAGCAGAATGTATCCATCAGTGGAAGACAGATGCATGGTTTCATTTGGCCAATAAGGAAAAAAAAAATAAATAAATGTAGCTACATGTAGTTGTGAATAGAATCTAATTACATTTACATTCTGTCAAATTCTAGTGAATGAAAAGCTGCAATAGGTATGCTGTGGAACCCTAAAAATAAAGCCTAATTATGAAAATCATAATATTATTTGCATCTTCATTTCTTTCAGAAAACACCACTAAAAGAACTTTCAGCTACTTTTGCATAGATATTTCATCCCTGTATAAGTCATTCCAGATATGTATGATACTTTAAACTGTAAAACAAATTATATAAATTATCAACAAATAAATCTGATGTAAATATGTCTGGGATGGATTTTGTCTTTTGTGTACAGTCCTCTCCTGCATCCATCCCAGAATATCTGCTTTTAGATTGCATGCACATCTGATGTTTGTATGTAATCCAGATAAATGATTAATTAACTGTAATCAAGTAACTATAGTACATAATCGCTTTCACACACACACTGTAGTCTCCAGAATTTCAGATTTCTAACTAAGCAAACTTATGAGGTTACACTGTGATCACTGGAAGCAATTCTGTCCATAGTATTGTAGTTCAATTTGCATTTCTCTTCCTAGGATTTGGAAACTTTAGCTGCACTGTGGTAAGCATTTTTGCACAATAAGTGGCCACTCTCAAGGTGTGCGCATTTCAGAGACAGATAATATGAGCTGTGAATGCTGAGGGGGTGCCATGTATTTAAGTGAAGCAAGCCAAGATAACAGAGTGATTCGGAAACATACAAAGCCAATTGCATTGTGCTCTAGGAAGTGCTGTGGAACCCACCTCAATCCTGTTGCTCATGCTACTGAACTGTGGAGTATGCTAGGCATTGCCACAACATTAGTCAATGTGTATATGCAAAAAGCTCTTACTGCTTCCATGAGCCACAGTGGTGGACATTGTCATCCACTCTGAGACTCTGTATCATCAGACCATGCTTAATGTTTCATGGCTACATAACACCACCATTGTGGACTGATACCATACAGATAGAGACACAATGCAGGACCTAATGGACATGTGCTGACCTTATCTGCTGGCCTGTGGTAGACATGGATTACCTATCCTAGTGGATACCAAGGTATGTGTGGCTTTAGGTGTACTAGCTGCAGACACTATCCAGTGAGCAACAAGGGACACAGTGAGGGCATCTATGGCATTTGCCTTAAGAATACTCTATCAATTTCTTCAGCTGTGCTGCAACATAGGAGGAAAACATGTGGTTTCCATATACCACAGAGGAGAGAGCTGGCACAAAGAGACCAGTTACCTTCAGGACAACACCAATCACCAATGCAGTCCCCCAGGGTTTTGTGCTGGGACCTGTCCTGTTGGGCCTATACTTTTATGAAGTAAAAGCCAATACTAAAGGGCTCTGGCTGAATAAGTTTGCAGATGACTGCAAGCTAGGAGCAGTAATTGAATCCCCAAATGACTTAGCCATCTTGCAGAAAGTTTTGTTCCAAATAAATAACTGATGCTAAAATCATGGACTGAAATGAAATACCAGAAAAATGCATTATTGTATCCTTTTGGGAAGTCATCAAACCCAGGGAACTCCCACATTGAAAATATGCCTCGAAGAGTTGACCCAGTTGCTCAGGATCTGGGAACTTTTGTGGGGAGTGACCTAATTTTGACTCACATACATCCTTTTTTAAGAAAGCCCTTTTATATATTGCACAGCTTATAAACAAAGGGATTGCATCTAGATCTAGTGATGTCATCCCCCCCCCCCCACACTCATCACTTATGAGGCCAGTCATTGAAAATAATGCTCCGGTTGGCATATATCTATCCGGACATATGCAACAACTGGAATGTCCACAGAGATATCTTACTAAAAAGATACAAGGCCTAAACAACATATCCTACATGGACTGACTCAAAGCCCTGTCACTATACTCAGTATTCTACAGACTGCTAAAAGGTGATCGGTGTCTGGCATAAAAGGCAACCTCTGATCCAATAGTGATGGATTTATTGCACATCAGCAAGTAAAATAACACCAGAAATACTTGGTCTAGGGATCTAAACCTCTTATGCAGCATCAACAGAATGGATTGGAGGAACAGGTATATTTCACAGAGGATACTACTGCTATTGAACAGACTTCACATCTACATAAAACAACAGACATTACTGTCCAAGTGCAACTTGGATCTATGGATGAGAAACAGAAACTTTACCCAAGGACTGCATCATACACTACTAATGGACAGAGGCAGCTCCTAAATGCTTTATCTTGTACACCAGGAAAATGATGCAGAAAACAACAGTTCAGCACAGGTACCACTCCACAGATATTTATTAAGCACTTTCATCTAAAATAAATGTCAGACTTCTTCAGAATAAAATTGCAAAGAAATCACTGACTTCAAATACACAATTCTCCCCTCTCATTGGTCAAAGACTCACATAGGGACAGTCCCTTAATGAGCTCTTAGACAAAACTCAGTTATTTAAAACCAAGATTATATAAAACGATACAACAGCATAAAACTATATAAAATATGAAATGCAAAAAACAAGTAATAAATTATAAAAAATACACAGATTTTAACTTTAGCAAAGGTCCCAGCGACATTCTGTCACTAATCCCAGGTGGTTCACAGGCATTAGTTTTAATCTGCCACTTCAACTCTTGATACTCCAGGAAGTCGTCAGTGGCTCCTCTTCGAGGGCCCAAGTCCACATGGTCAATAGCACAAAACATAAACTTGTGAGAGGAATAGATTTTAATATGTCTATAAAGGCTGTTATTCTAATTTTTATGCCCTATATCATACATGGGGGGGGGGGGGGGGTTGCAGGAAGAATAGCTCCCAGAACTCCAGACAGCAGAGGATGACTCAGATGAGACATCAGAGGCAGGAGGGGAAGAACATGCTAGACAGAGATGGACACAGTATTTGGTACCCCTGGCAGAAAGTTGCTTCCAGACAGCTTCACCCCATAGCATACCATATATACTGCAGTAAAACTGATGCACACAAAAAAGTAAAAAGCTTTCACAACATCATGGTTTTGGCTTAATGATCATAGTGTTGTTAAAACAGTAAAGTCTGTTTTAAAAATAAAAATGGAAATGTATCTTTGAAAGTTTTGACTTTACTGAAAAACTAGGTAGTAATCTCAACTTAGTTTTTAAAAAAGGAAAAAAAATATTAAAAACATTTCTTTGAGAGAGGTAGTAATAGAGCTGTCAATAAAAACAACTATGTAAAAGGTATGAAAAAATGCAGTTCATGTATTCAATGTAGATTTATTAACAAGGCAACAAACATCGGGGTGGGTCATTACCCAAAAATATTTAAAGTACAGGGAACATACAATTGTAATGTTAGTGGAGTAATCTGGCAACTTGTTTGTCCTGTTCAGCATTTTATATTGGAAAGAATGAAAAAATTTTAAAGGTTAGGATTTATCAGCATTGCTCTGCCCTAAAAAGAAAAGATTACACTAACGCACTGGCTAAGCACTTTAGGGAGCACAGTAATTTTAATAAATTAATTTTTTGTATTTTGTAAAAAGTTAATTGTGACCTAAGGGGAGGTAGCTCGTCAGCTTTTTTGGAATCTAGAGAAGTGCACTGGCAGGTGTTACTTAACGTAACACAGCCTCCAGGTATTAATGACAGGATATCAGTTACTAGTTTACTACGTCTGAGAATGGACAAACTATGAACTCCTGCTGTATAAATTCTATCTTTTATAATTTTAACATTTATTGGTTGGCCTTTCATTATATTGACAATGATGTATTATAACTCTGATTTTTTAATGAATGTGTCTATTATTATTAAATGGGAAATTTGTAAGTTGCTTTTGACTGGTTGTCTTGCTGTTTAAAAGGTTGCAATTAAGGAGCCTTTAAGTCTGATGAAGTTCCATTGTAATAAAGGAGGAATGAAAGCCCTCACATCATACCTTTTTGAGTTTGTTATTTCAAGTTTAAGTTTTCTTTTTGTTTATTGCTTTTTGTGGACCGGTATTCTTAATTTACAAGTTGCAGGCAGACTATGAAAGCCTACAGGTGTAGCTTGTCACTGTCACTTCTGTGATGTACTGACAATTCTATGTATAGTTTCATTGTTCAAAAATAGCACAATGGGTGTTTGATGCTTTTTGTGTGTGTGTTTGCTAGAAACTTCAGCTGAATTGTCTGAGTAGCTCAACGTATTAAAGCATTGCCATTCAGATTGCATGTGCAGAGTTCTGAAATGTTGATTCCCACTTTTAATTGTGTATCATGCCACCATTGTTAATTTGGGGAAGGTGTTTGCTGTAGTTTCAAGTATAGTACCCTTAACATTATAAGAGAAAACAATATGTATGAGCTGCATTTTTTTCATTGGAGGTATACTTTTGTCTTATTATCTTTTTTCTTAGTCTTCTTTCCTTTTTATACTTTTGTTTTATTTTTTACATGTTTTCACCATTTATGTCACAATTATATGCACCAATATCCAGACCTACACCCGTTCTTCTTGCAAGGGCCACACACCCCCACATGTGGTACTGCCATGTATCCCATTTGCAGGATAGCCTGTCAGGGTCACCTCTCTAGCCCAAACATTAGCTGCAGGGGACACACTATCTACCCTTCACCAGAAATTAGAGCTGTTGTAGCCACTGTTGGCAGTGACTGGGGGTGGGGTTGCCCCACTTATAACACACAGATAGTTGACATACATTATGGAGAAGTAGATTGCCTCATGGATAGATGCCTGCAACAGCCATCTATAGAACCTCCACGAGTGACTCACTGAGTCCCACCCCTGCTCCACACCCGTCCACCATCTGAACCAGGGCCCAAGGTGATGCTGTGAGGGTGGTACTTAAGCTTTCACTGAGCCATGGCTGGGAAGGATGTCAGCTGCAAAAACCCATTGCATCTCCCATCATTATGTTACACCCCCCCCATTGTTTCTATGCTTGTCCTTGTTTGTTGTCCAATCCTATTGTCTGCCCTTTTTTGTCCGATATCTCCTTCTCCAATGTGTTAGCCCTCCCTCGTTGTGTCAGCACTACCCCTGACAGTCTCGCTTATCTTCTCTATGCAGTCATTTGTTCTTGTTCCAAAGTCTAATCCTATTTCCATTTCTAGCTATCCTTGTTGCAATACCTTTAAATATCTTTTCCACAATCACCCAGTCTTCGGAAGTGGTTTGAGGTTTCCTGCTTTAGTTTTTCCCAGTCCTAATACATCCACCTAGCAAGCTGTAGGGAGGTAATGGCGTGCAATAGGATGATGGCAGAGGACAACCCATCACTTCAGCAAGAGATATTCCCTCCAAACATCCCTATTCCATGTAAAAAGTTGAGAGATGAAATTCCAGGCTTTCACCAGGAAGTTAGCATCACCCAGTATACCTCTAAATGTGTGCAACCCCATTCTTACCAGGGGAGAATTGACTGCACAATAGTCCTTCAGTCCTCCATCCCATGCCTGGGGCATCCAGTGCTAGGGGCACTAGCTAAACTCCAATAGCCTGAGGTCACAGTCAGGAAATCATCCCTTCTACCACACAGCCAGCCTGACAAACCAGATAATAGGTATTTATTGTGATAAGGTGGTAATAATACTCAGTGGCTTTTTCATACAGATTGCCTTTTTACCCTGGCTGAATTTACCTGTTTTTACCACTGATATTTGACTTTTACAAAGTTAAATAAGTAACGCACCAATATGCATTTTAACTTGTTTCAGACAGACAGACAGACAGACAGACAGACAGACACACACACACACACACACACACACACACACACACACACACACACATATACATACAAACACACTAAATATGCTGTCCTAGTCCACCTAAGAGCTATGGCACCCACTGCTTATTATTGAAGGCTGATCTTAATTGGTGTATATATGAGAATGCTGACTGATTCTGAGTTAACTCACTGAGACTTTTGCCCTGTTATTGCATTTGTGGAAATGAGACATGTAGCCAAAGGCTTTTATTCTGTATTCAAATTTTTATCATTCCCATCCTTTCACTCATCTAATATTGAAAACATGCGCATCTCTCCAAATGGCGGTCCTTTAAACTTAAGATGTTCTTTTCTTTTTCAGCCATTGCCCACAAATTTAAAAAAGCTGTTTGTAATGTAATTATTTGTGAATATAATTATGTTGTGCACAGATATATTATACGTATTGATTTAGGAAGTTTTAGGTATACTGAGCTATATTAGTCATAATGTTTCTAAGAGATAATCAGAAAATTTCTATTAATTTGAGTGCTTACCAAGCATTCCTGGTTTCAGCTTTCATTGAAGTGAATGATGACTGACTAATAGTATCATTTTGTCAAGTTTAAACTATGGACTGCACCTGAAATTTTTTGCAGTATACTTGGTGTGAGGCTGCCAGAGGATGCCTGACTAAATGTTTAATTTTGTCAAGTTTAAACTATGGACTGCACCTGAATTTTTTTGCAGTATACTTGGTGTGAGGCTGCCAGCCCAGCCAGCTGGAATTTTGTAAAAAATATATGTAATTTGTGAATATTAATATGATTCATATGCTTGTCTTACAAATGTAAGAGAACTATATGTTATGAGGATATTAAACTACTGGTACAGAAGTGTGTGTTGAACTGTATGTTATGTACCGAGCTTCAAGAATGTAACCACAGTGTACCCTACAGGAAAAGAACAGAAATGCATATAAACTACAGTTGTAACATATAGAGTTAACTTGTAAACCCTCAAGAAAATAAGTTGAAAAGTAAAGTGTTTTACGACTGTGTTTCAGTGCAGCAAGCAGACACAATGTCTAGAGCTAAAGGTTTTCATATTGTCTTGATACAGAAATAATTACTAGGTTTAAAATGTAAAGTGTGTTTATTGCTCTATGACTTCATAGCAGCTGCACATTTGAGAGATAAGTATTTTTGACACAGAGGTGCTAAATTCTAAGTATCTGTTTAGCCTAGGAACTGGAGGCAGGTGACAAATAATAATATCATCCAAAGCTGACTCAGCAGTAATGTTTTGAAATTCATTTGAGAACTTTCTCAGAGACTGTGCATTTTGTATCTTGTCTTGAATCTGAAAACATCCATTCAGCACTTCTCATCTGCATTTGCCTTGCTCTGTAAGTAAGTTATTTAGAGCATAGTTTATTTTAGAGATAGTTAGGAATATAGTAAAGATTAGTTTAGATGTTTTCTGTATTTATTTGAGACTGTCCTGCAATGTTGTTTTAAAATATTTCCTGTGATTCTGAACACTGTAGTCACTCTACTGAGTTAGTGAATATTGTCTTGTTCTTTTATTATTTATTATTAAATATATTAAACCTTTTAATTATGGCTATCTTGTTTAGAGATATTTAAGCTCTTAGCATACTTGCATGCATATTTGGTGACACTGTATAGGAAGGGTAGGTGTGTGTGTTTGTTTTGTTGTGGTTGTGTGTGTTGTTTTGCTTTTTTTGCAGTGTCAAGAGGTAGGTGTATTTGTGTTTGTGTGGTGTAGTGTTTTGTTTATATTCGCCGCTTTGAATTTCATGGTTTTGGTTTTTGGGTTTGTGAGTTTTCAGCATTATAGTCTCAAGATACTGAAATTTGATATTTCAATATTTTGAGATTATAAAGAGAATCCATATATATCTATATATTATAATATAGACCCAATATATATATATATATATATATATATATATATATATATATATATATATATAGGGCCTATATTATAAGAATGAAGTTTCACAACTTCAAACACTATATGGGTGACACCATATGAGCAAAGTTGTGAAACTTCGAAACAAAAATAAAAAATGTAAAAATTAAACAAAAACCTACCTGATCACTCTGAGCAGGGGGGCAAGCCCACCTGCACCCTCCTCTATTTAAATATGCCAACTCCGAGATTGCACTATGTTGAAGTAAAGGGAAGAATTCCCTATGACGATTTCCATTCACACTTGTTAGGTTTTCAGTATTCGACCATTTGGTGTCACCCATATGGTGTTCGAACATTTAAATCCTCACTCTTATAATATAGACCCTACATATATATATATATATATATATATATATATATATATATATATATATATATATATATATATATATATACACATATGGGTTCATTTTATAATTTCAAAATACTTAAATCCCAAATTTCAGTATCCTGAAATTATAAAGTCAAACCTTTAAAACCACAAAAGCGCTTAATCGCGAATCCGAATATCTCAAATTCATGGTTATGGCTTTATGATACATTATGTGCAGTGTTGTGAGTGGATGGTGTCTGGTGTTGTGTGTGGATTTTGGTGTAATTTAAGGAAGTGAGTGCTTTGTAAGGGTTTTGTGTAGGAGTTTGAGCGTGTGTGAATGTGTTTGACAGTTGTACGTGTGGGTTAGGTAGGCAGGTGAAAGTATGGGCGCATAAGTGTTGGATGTATAGATGTTTATATATGTGTGATGTCTGTGTATGTGCGAAGGACTGTAGAATGTGTGGATGTGAGTTTCCTTTCTGTGTCTGTATGATCTTGGAGTTAGTATATAAAAGTAGGGGGTGTGGGGGGTGCAGTGTAGTGTAGGTTTGTTTGTGTTTTTGTGTTTGTGTGTGTTTCGTTTGTTGTGTTGAGGGTTGGATGATTTATGTGTTGTGTGGTGTATGGTGGGTTTCTGTTGCGATTTTGTGTTTCATGATTTTGTAGTTTCAGGATTTGGGATGTTCGACTTTATGGTTTCAAAATACTGAAATTCGGGATTTCAGTATTACGAGATTATAAAGTGAACCTATATATATATATATATATATATATATATATATATATATATATATATATATTGGGTCTATATTATAATATGTAGATATATATGGATTCATATGAGCAAAGTTGTGAAACTTCGAAACAAAAATAACAAATGTAAAAATTAAACAAAAACCTACCTGATTGCTCTGAGCAGGGGAGAAAGCCCCCCTGCACCCCCCGCTATTTAAATATACCAACTCTGAGATCGCACTACGTTGAAGTAAAGGGAAGAATTCCAATGGCTCAAGCCCTTTATCTCCGACTCTGAGATTCTGCCCCCAGGATTTCATTGTTTCAGAAATGACCGACTTAACAAAAAGGGTGGAGGCACTGCCCTAGTCTACTCCAACCTTCTTACCTTAATTCCCCTCCAAATTCCAATTCTTCAATTCCAGAACACTGAACTAACTGCTGGAATTCTAAAACTAAATAAACATAAAAATATCTGCATCATTGCCCTATATATCTCACCTGGTAACAATATCTCTACACTCGAAAATACTCTCCTATGGGCCTCTACTGAAATTAACTATGAAACTTATATCCTTGGTGATGTGAATATTCACTGGAATAGTCAATTGCCCCTCTCCCTCCCTTTCCATTAACCTCTATAACTTCACTCAAATAATCCTCTCCATCACTCGACCTAACAAAATAAACCCTCCCGGATCCACTATAGATTGGATCCTAGTCTCAGATCCAAATAAATTAACCAGTTCTGGAACAATTCTTGATACCTTTAGTGACCACCTCCCTGTCTTCATGCATTGCTCAACTAGTTCCTCCCCACACCAGCATCAGTACAGTCAAACTCATAACCTCAGTAGCTTCAACCCAGCTACTTTCTCAAATACTTTCAAACAAATTAACTGGCAAATTCTAAACATCCTTTCTCTTGACAAGGCTATAGAATACTTCAACTCTGTCTTCCTTGATACTTTAAACTCACTAGCCCCACTAAGAAACAAAAGGATAAAAACTAAAACTGCTCCTTGGCTATCCAAAGAGACAAAACAGATTATGCACCACAGAGACAAACTATGGAAGCTTTACCAAAACAATAAACTGGACAATACCTTGCTCCAATATAAACAGCTCCGCAACCATGCAAAACGACTAATCACCAAAGACAAAAAAATCCTACTATATCAAACTTCAGTCCAATAAAAATAAAACCCCCAAACATTCTGGAACTCAGTAAACTTACTCCTCAATCTAGGCTCCAAGAATAATCCCTGTCCTGACCCAAGTAAATCTGATCTCAAACTAGGCTCTGAATTTAACTAATTTTTCATAGACACAATTACTACCCTCACCAAGACATTTCCAAATAATAACCCAACTGTTCTACACTCTCCCCCTTCTAACTCACCTCATCTTTGAACTTAAACCCATCTCCACTAACTTTATAAAAAAACTTTTGTCCAGACTTTGCTCTAACGCTCCCGACAATATTCCCTCTTCCTTCCTAAAATGTGCTGCTGATGGCATTGCACTTCTAATCAGCATCATTATCAATCGATCCATAAAAGAATCATACATCCCCAAACTCTGGCACTCAGCTTATATTCTTCCTCTTCATAAAGGAGGCAAAAATACCAGCATCTCAAACTTTCTCCCCATTGCTTTGTTCTTACCAATCTCCAAAATCCTAGAAAAATGCATCCACCTCCAACTTATGCCTTTCCTGACCCAAAACAATCTTCTCACTCCTACCCAGCATGGCTTCCATCCAGGCCATAGCACAATAACTGCTCTACTCTCTTTCCTAGAAACTGTCAATCAAGCCCAAGATTCAGGTCATTTAGTTACTACTGTTTTACTCGATCTGTCTAAAGCCTTCAATACTGTTTCCCACAAGCACCTTCTCTGTCATCTCTCAAACCTTAATCTCTCACATAATGCTTTATCCTGGTTCTCCAGCTATCTATCAGACAGATCACAGGCAGTCAAATGGAAGAACTCTATCTCTTCCTTCCTACCTACCCCAACTGGCGTACCACAGGGAACCATCCTTGGGCCAATGCTTTTTAACATCTTCATCAATAACTTTCACACTGCTATTCCTGATGCTAAAATCATTCAATACACAGACAATTCAACCTTAGTCTGCTCTGCCTCAAACCTCTCTGAATTGCTGACTAAAACCCAAACTGCCTTCTCAACAACTGAAAACTGGATGCACCAAAACCACCTCTCTCTCAATGCAAATAAATCAAAGATTCTACTATTCCCTCCACAAAGACCCTCTCCTATGATAAAAACAACTTCAAAGTCTATAGTCAAACCAACTCACCTGTAGAAGTAGTCTTCTCTGCCAAACTAATTGGCATTACTGTAGATGAACACCTCAAGTTTGATATTCATATTCAACAAAATATTAAGAAAACCCACCAAAAGCTAGGTATGCTGTATAGGAATAATTGCTTTCTCTCCAACTCTACCAGGCAAACTCTGGCCTTGACTTATCTTCGTCCTTCCTTATTATACGGAGCCCCTCTTCTAACCAACCTGTCCTCCTCTATCACCTCTAAACTAGAAAATTGCTACAACAAAATCTCTAAATTTGCCTCTAAATCTAAAAGCACCACCCATCACTACCTAACCCTACAATCCCTGAATTGGTTTGAACTCCCAAACTACCTAGACTATCTCCAACTCACTACTGCACATAGACTCATATTTCACCCAACAAAATGTCCCACTCTAACTAACATCCTTCCCCCTTATACACCCAACAGACCACTCCGATCTGAAAATCAGAACTTAGTTACTATCCATAAACCTAAATGTCCTGCTGGCCAACTTCTCCTATCTTTCTCACTAGGCAAAAAATGGAATTCCCCTCCCTCCACACTAAGAACCATACCAAATTCAGAAAACTTCATAACCCAACTATTCAAACACCTGTCCACTAAATGGAAATGTACCTGCCTTCACCCAACCTAATCCAAGGGGGCTCCCGCTCTGGTTCCCAAGCTCTACAACTCTCATAGTTATCTTCCTATGAGCCTATCAAAGCTCTCAACAATTTCTGTAGCTTCTCTCTAAGCTCTCACTAACTACAGCTACCCTCACACACCTTGTAAATATTGCAAATAGCATTTCACTGTTGATGTGTGTATGTAAAGTGTATTTACATTTTCTTAAAAGGTTTGTATGTAAACTGTTTCCACACCTAACCCATATCTGCTTTCCTCAAATTAAACTGTGTGATCCCTACCTTCAAGCTTAATGAATTTGTTAACTATGCATGATATTGAATGCATTTATGAGTAACTATTCTACATAAGATCTTTAATATTAACTATCATTTGTATCTAAATTGTATAATGCATCTTGGAGCTTTTCTCCCCGGGCCTCCACTGAAAATGGGTCAATTTGGCCCAGTGGACTTCCCCGGTAATCAAATTGCAAATAAATAAAATAAATAAATATATATATATATATATATATATATATATATATATATATAGAGAGAGAGAGAGAGAGAGACAAAAATCAGGAGTGCGCCAGTTTGACCCCATGAGAGGAATGCAGGGGACTAAGAACTGTTTAGGAGTGTTGTGTAGTTTAGATTTATTAGCTAGGAAAAATGATGTGTTGATTAAATGGCATACAATTAATCATAGTAAATCCATAAATTCCGCATTTCATTTCTAGAATGCAGTCTCGTACTCTACCAATCCTTTTCTGCCACTAATTCTACAGTCTGTCTTTCAGCAGTGTTTTTACTGATACGGCTTCAGCACCACTGTGGCATATGTTCTGTCTTGTATTGGCAGCACCATCTCATAGATGAAATCTTTTTTTTTCCTTTCTTATTGTAGCCAATCACACAAATTGCAGTTAAAAACAAACATATTTGCATAACACAAGTCACATGTAGTTGAAATTGCCTGTAAAAAACAGAAAGGAGCACTAGTTCATTATATACTATAGTTAAACATTATGTTAGTTTTACAAATAAGTAGTATAAAATGTGGTTGAAGAGTGAATAACTAAATAATAACTCAGAATGAAAACAATTTACACTACAGAAATATGCATATATTGCAAAGGGTGACAGGGGTAGACATAACTCAGTAATATCATTTAATTAGCATTAGTTATAAATCTGATATTTTCAATATCAGTAGTAAAATCCAGAGCCAAATGAGTAAATCTCGTTCCAAATAACAAAGCCGGGGTAATCCAAACAAGAAAGTACTCATGAACCAAATAAAGGTTAACTGTATTCATTTTGCTCTGCAATGCAAGTGCTTTCATGTATTAACCTGATGAACTGCACAGTATGTGCCAGTGCTTGTATCTTTGAGCTCAGTTAATAAGAATTAATCTTACTTTCATCTCAAGTCCATTATAGTTCGGACTCCAGTGTTGCCCTGACATACATGTTTCTAAGCTGCTACATGGAAATAGTAGCTGTTTTTATTGAGTAAACAGTGATCTCTAGAAAGTTTATGACAGATTCCCCTATTAATAGGAAGCATTTATCCCACAGCTGATAAATAGCTTTCAGTGAAAGCCTTACACTCCAAATGTGTTGAAGTATGTTTTTTTTCTCATGACCTTGTGTTAGATGATCTATTAATCTATTCCTGGGACAGTTTATGATACCAGTAGGAATTTATCTCACACTTTAAATATAAGAATGAAACTTGCCTGGAAATGAACTTCTGCTTCCACCCTCTGCATGAAGCATATTTACTGAAAATGCAAAGAATGATGACATATTTATTTGCAATACTTTTAGGTGTCTCAGGTACTTCTGTCTTAAAACCCTTCTGATTTTTGAAAATTATCACGTGCAACATAAATTTTAACAACATGCAGTACAATGTAATTCATAATCAGTTTATAAGTTATCCTTTATAAACTAGAAAATGTAGTGTTTTATATGAATATAATTATGAACTAAATTATTTTGTTGTGCTGCCATAAACATGTAACTGTGATTTGGCAACAATGATAGAAGGGATTTGTTATACGCAGTAAACTTATTTTATTGTCTAGTTGTTTGTTGTGACAGTAACGACAAGATTGTTGGGGGCTACGAATGTAAGAGAAACAGCCAGCCTCACCAAGTGTCTCTAAGTGTGGATGGTGAACACCTCTGTGGTGGGTCGCTTCTGAATGAGCTATGGGTCCTGTCTGCAGCCCACTGCTACTACGAGTAAGTAAATGTGTACCTCTTGGCCTCCAGCGCTACTTAACATAATACAACTAGCAGTGGCTTTATAACTAACTGCTGTTTTATTTGTAGAAACTGAGTGTTTGCTCTCTTTCAAAATTATAGTGTTGCAATGTTTTACAGATGAAAATGATTATGATTTGAATATATTTGGATGCAGAATTAATGTTGAAGTATATAAATTATTTAAAAATGTTGTGCAGAGTGCATGGATATGTTTTTATCTCCTAATATGGTGATTCTATTTTTATCCCCCCCTGCCCAAAAATATCCTAGCTTTACAGTGGTTTTACCACCCTGAATATGTCTATTTTTGCATTAGTGGCTGTACTTCTTCTTGGTATCTTTGTTTATCTATTGTAAAATAATGTAGCCAGTCTTTGGCTTCAGCCTGTATTGCTTTACAACACCTCCATCAGCAAAAGAGCAAAACTTCCCTTAATGACTGAGTAGTGAGGAAACCATTTTAGTTTCCACATGTTATAATTTAATGGAGAATATAAGAACAGTTGTTTGAATTCCACTTGTTATTGTTGCTGCTCTGTTGCTCTCTCTCTCCATCTTTCTCTCTCACTACCACCATATATATATATATATATATATATATATATATATATATATATATATATATATATATATATATATATGCATTTATATATGCATATATATTCAACAAGAGCAGTGGTTTACCCTTCTGTACCATATTGTAAGACCAGTTTGTCTTCCCTGAGTTATTTAGCTTAAAAAATGTTATTGCAAAAGAAGTGGCATTATGTAGAACAGGAAAAAGCTGTGAAATTGGGTAAAACAGAAAACACACACACACACACACACACACACACACACACATACACACCTATCTATGTACATATATAGTTAGAGGTACAGATATAGATATGAGCTGAAAGATAC
Source organism: Protopterus annectens (assembly GCF_019279795.1). NCBI lineage: Eukaryota > Metazoa > Chordata > Ceratodontiformes > Protopteridae > Protopterus > Protopterus annectens. The sequence continues at coordinate 1,197,837,358 of NC_056741.1, forward strand.
AATAATGACTAGTCACTATTGAAGTATGATCTCCTCAGTCTGCAGATTAGGTGATGACCAGTTCTAGGTTACACACCTTTAATGTACATAATAAACATGTTTTACAGAAGGTTGTCATAGCATTTCCTTTTCATCCTAAAAAGTTGCATGTTGTTTAGAAATCAGTATGATAACTGTAAAATATCACTGACTTACCATGTCTACTCACTGCTTCCGGCTTCACCAGGTAAAATGTTATCAATATGTTTGCTCACTTCTGCAGAGAAAAGTTTGATGTTCGGCTTGGTGAACATGACTTGACCAAGGATGAAGGCACTGAGCAGGTTATTAATGTGGAAAAGGCCATTTTACACCCTCTGTATGACTACATGACAGTGAACAATGACATTATGCTACTGAAGTTGGCATCACCAGCCAGGCTCACCCCCTATGTTCAACCTATTCGACTGCCGAGGCACTGTCCAGTAGATAACACCCTATGTTTAGTGTCAGGATGGGGCAACACACTGAGTAATGGAGGTAAGAACAGAAACACAAGCAATATACTCTAATTTTGAAAATATTAGAAGGGTAAATAATGGTATGTGGTTAGGGACCTCCTAATTTAAGTAGATATTACTTTTCAGCTTTATATGGTTATATGCAATGATAATATTAAACACATGTCAGTATATCAAAATCATTTGTTTGTTTTATTGCTTCCTATTCTTAAGTTATAAAGTTAAAAACTGGTATAAAACTTTAGTGTTCTTCATTTTCATCCCATTTCACTGTGTGTGTGTTTATGTAACTATGTGAACATGCATGAAAGTGTATTTTGTGTGTTTGGGCATGCATACACATACATGGGTGTGTTGTGTGTGTGTGTGTGTGTGTGTGTGTGTGTGTGTGTGTGTGTGTGTGTGTGTGTGTGTGTGTGTGTGTGTGTGTGGGTGTGTGTGTGTGTGTGTGTGTGTGTGTGTGTGTGTGTGTGTGTGTGTGTGTGTGTTGTACGTCTTTGTGTCTGAGTACACTGCATGTCTTTTGTGTGCATGTATATGTACTGGCTTGCATAATAGCAAAAATGTATGTACACATATATATGTATGTTTTTGATATCTGTACATTTCTTGCATACCTTTTGAAATATTTAACAAAGAGGAAACCATGGCATAATAGTACATTTTTGGCTGCATCCTTGAGAAAGTTTCAAGGACACAGCTGCAAGACTAATACTATACTAACAATAATGAAGCAACAAAAAACAAAACCAGGTTTAGAACAAAGCAAAGGAACACATATACATGTAGGTGGTCATGTAATTTATAGAAATAGCAATCAGATGGAATTGTGTATATAACTCAGGTGAAAAAGGTACCCTGAGATACACTTCATATAACAGGCATGGACATAAAATGAATGATGCTGAAAGGAGAATGGAAAACACATCAGGGAAAGATGGCATGAGAAGTCTTGTAAGGCATTTGCATGTGTACTTCATGGGCAAATGGGAAATGACTGCAAATATGAATGAGGTTTGAGGCATGTGAGACTTATTCCTATGTATGATTTATCTTGATACTCAGTACTAGTGCCAGTGACTTGGGTACCAAGTTAACTCTGTTTTTTGGCATGGTGTTCATTTTAAAGTTATTTATTTATTTATTTATTTACTCCCAGTTTGATGACCAGGGAAGTCCACTGGGCCAAGTAGAGCCCATTTTCATTGGAGGATCAGGGAGAAAAACTCCAAATGCAGTTAACAGAAAATAACTAAGTACAGCATACAAAAGCATAAATATACAATTTCAAATACAAATACAAAATCAGGGAGTATACATTTAAAAAAACACATGTTAAAATACAGATAAAGTCAAAAGTAATACAAAGAATATAATTAAAAGTACAAGTCATAAAGTGTTTATACAAGTTTAGTGTTTGTTCTAACAATAATTTTAGTGATCAGAGGTGATAGTAGATGAGATTGAAGAGAGGTTTGAAAGAGACAACAGTGTAATTTAGGTGGGAAGGGACCAGGAACAGTCCCAGTCCCAGTATGAGGTAAGGTAAGAATGGAAGAGAGATTTGAAATTAGAGTGGTTGTGAGTACAATGTGTGTGTGGGGGGGGGTTACATAGTTTAGCTAAGGAGTGTGATAGAAGTAATTGGCCAGGAGGGCATAGGGGTTTATAGATTTTAAGGAGGTTTTGGTTTTCAGATCTTAGAGTATCACCGGGGAGGTAAGGGTTAAGAAAGATGAAAGAGAGGGGCAGATGGAGGGTTGGAATATGAGTTTGTGAGCAGCGGTGAGTTGTATGAATTTCAGGTAATTAGGAAGCTCAAGCTAGTTTAGGGAGTGGAGGGAATGGCAGTGATGGGTGGAGTATTTGGACCCTGTAGCAAATTTACAGACTTTGTTATAGCTTTGTTACCAAAGCTCTTGTCTTTTTAAGATGAAAAAAATAAATACCTCTCTATCTTTTTAGTTTAGAGAAAGATAATTTATTACTATAATTGACATACTATCATGATGATAATTATGAACTAATTAAAGACAAATAATTTCAATATGACCTCTAAAATTTAAGCTGTATGTTGTTTCTATTTCATCTGACATATTTATCTGTCTATCTGTCTATCTATCTATCTATCTATCTATCTATCTATCTATCTATCTATCTATCTGTCTATCTTTCTGTCTGTCTTTCTATAATATATCCACTTTTCAGGTAAGTCAGTTATACCACTGGATCTCTTTTTTTAGTTATAACCGACATACATTAAACAGAAAGGGAATATCAGATACATACAGAAATATATGTAGGTTTAGCTTATAATACAATGTTAAAATATTCAAAACTTTTACTTAGTGCCATTATAGTCATAATAAAAATCATTTTGACATCAGACCTGTCTGGCTTGATCACCATTTATACTAGAAAACATCTAATTATATAACACTGAGACAACATCTAATCTGTTCTGACAAAAATAAAAATTTATAATAGTATAATTATGCAAGTTTGACTACATTTGCATTTTGCTTTGACAGGAACAAGAAATTGTACTGTTTTGTAAGTATCGTGGATAATTCTTTTACTGAATTAGGAAAAATAAATATGTTTTTTTGGGTCTCAGAATTAAAATAATGTACATATACTGCATAATGAATAACGGGAAATGACTAATATATAAAGATGACACACGTACCTTACTTTCTCTTCGTCTTTTGACCAGTGAACTTCTTATGTACTCTTCTAATATTTATCCCTGGCTGGTCATAGCCACATTGCCAGGTGTGGCAAGAATTGAGCTGAGATGGGTCATCATCCTTGGATTGTTTGCATTATTTTATTATCTATCCTAACATCCAACCACTGTTGTGCAGTGAGGTCATTTAGGTATACATACATATAGCCCCTATGCAGATGATCCTCTCAGGCTTTTTCCATCATTGTGGCATGGCTGGAGCTCCCCATTTCAAATGATAGACTGTAGCCATGATGTGAATTTGCCTTCCTCCTCTTGTGGAGGATGAAATTGCATGTTTCTCTCTCATTATCTGCTTACAGCAGACTCTTCAGTGAACAGGTCCACTATTTAAGCCTTGATTCCTAAGGTTACTGTCAGGACTCCATTTGTCTGTACCAAAGAACCAGTAACTCTGTTGTAGATATACTAGGTTTTACTGTTTTCATGACTGATTTACATTTCAAAGTTCTATGGAGAGATCTCAATAATCAAAATTAATCAGTCTGCGAGTCAATGTACCAATGTGGAGTTTTGCTGTATTGGTTTGAGGGTAAAAAACTGCCTGTATAAGAATGACAAGAATATGCTTTCCCCTCTTTGTTAAAAAAAAAAAAAGTCTTTCGGCTATTCCCGGTTAGGGGTCACCACAGTGAATCACCAGTCCACTATTGATTGGCAGTGGAGTTTTTACAGTATCAAGTTGCCAGCCCAGCATGCAACCGTCACAAAAGGCAAACACACACACACATACACCTACCTGCATGTCTTTAAAACTCACTCGACCACAGGGTGGATATGCAGGCCTCGCATAGAAGGTGCTCCAGCTGAGAATCGAATCAGAGAACCTGTTGCTGTGAGGAGGCAATGCTAACCACTGCACCACCGTGGTCGCTTTCCCCTTGTTGCAGTACTGAATCTGAAGATTTAATTCAGTTGTTTGTAATCTTTATAGGTTACTTGAAGAGACTAAGGATACGACAGACAATATTCTGGGACTACAATTGATGCCTCCTTTCCACATGCTGACTTTACCTTTTTAGCTAATACACATACAACTGTACAACAAATGGCAATGCTAATGTTTTATTTATTGTATTATGAATAGGCTCAGAGAATTTCAGTAGTGGACCCATCCAAACTATTGATACTTGTGAATTTGTACTGATTTTTGTCAATCACCATCTAGTATGGAGATCGTCCAGTGACTTTTTTGCCATGTTGTGCTTCTTCTGTGTTCTGAGTAAAACGATTCTGCTTTTTTCACAGGCAGTTTTATGTCCACATTTGCTGCAAACGTTGGCATCAATGTGCTAGATTATTGTTTCACTTTGTATTTCTCTATCAAGGTAAATGGCCTGAGGCCTATGTGTTCTAGTTATCAGTGATTAGCAGATTGTTAGTATTATTAAAGCACATTGTCAGTGAGTCTCTGAATAGGACATGAACAGAAGCCCACAGCTAGACTGCTGCTTTTTGGGTGCACTGGGGATTTGTACTGGATAATGCACACCCAGAAGCATCTGTTGTATAGAGTGTTCTTAAATCATTTTTAACATTTGCAGATTGAGATGCTGAAAAAATACTTAGCAGTCTTGCTTAGATGACTTAGATGTAGTTATGTTTTAGAAATGACAGTTGATGACTTCAGTATAAGAAATCATATTAAATATATTGTTGATACTGTTCCTAGTGGGATAAATAAAAAGCCTAGAGCTATAAAACAAGTATTAGATAATGATAGTACTAAAAGAGCTTTAGTTAGTTCTAAAAAAGAAAGGTATGGTCAAATATAGTTTTTGTACTGTTTGTAATTTTATTTTAGAAGGTCCTAATATTTCTTTGAAACATTTCAAGAAATCAACAAGACTAAATGACCATTTTGACTGTAACTCAATGGAGGTTGTCTACATTGCATTGTGTTCACATTGTGAAACATTTTATGTTGGTATGACCACAAACAAACTTTTAAAAGAATTAAAGAATATTTATAAGCTAGCAGGACTAAAGATAATAACAATGCACTATCCAGACATGTGCAGATGTGTGATTCTTTTAAGAAATTGTATTTTACTGTTTTAGAGCAAATACCCATTGATGATCAAGGTGGAAATCATAGGATCATGGGAGGTTACTAGGCTAATGGCTCTGGGGCCCTTACAAGCCTAGCCAAGGGTTTATCCCCAAAAAAGAAACATCAATCAGCACCTGTTGCTCTGTCAATGAGAGACACAGGTGTAACCCCTGGAACAAATTTGTGGTTTCCCATCCACTTATCAAGGTTGTGCTTGAAGAGGATCAGTGAGGTACTCTGTTTGACATGTATGGGAAGTCTATTCCAGAGATAGGCAGCCTCTTGGAAACAAACCTGTCTCTCTAGCAGATTTTGTTGATGTCACATATTAGATTTAGGTCTTTTGAGTGGGAAATGCATGAGGAGTTAGACTTACATATATGGAGCATCTCTAGTAAGACAGGGATAGAGATTGTCTTGTAGGCAAGACATAGATCACCTCTAAGCAATCTGTTATGATACCGAGTAGAGTGATAGAGATTTGAGGCTGTCCACATAGGACAGGTATTAGAGGCCATCAATTCTCTTTGTGAGGTATTTCTGTGGCCTTTTCAGCTGGTGCAGATGTTTGGAGAGGTGCATACCAAACGGGGTGTTATACTCAATTATTGGCCTAATGAGAGAGAAGTATAGAGAGGTAATAACCTCATTTTTTTCTGGATGCAATCCATTTACTTATGAGATGAACCAAGTAAAAGGCTTTTCTGACCACAGCCGCTACATGATGGTCGAACGTGAGATTGTTGTCAAATTATAAAAAACAACTTGAAAGGAAATAAACATTATGGCAGTTAAGGCTGCAAGCTGATAAATGTTGTGGGATAAATGAAACAAATATTAAATGCTTTTGAGGTTATGTGACTAAGACTTTTTAATGGTGTCTTTAACTGTTGATTGTTTTGACATATAATTAGTTTATTGAGTAATTGAGGCCTATTGCTGATTGGTACAATTTGTTTTATAAAACTGAATGGAATGGTAGCATTATTTATTCTGAAGAAGTCTTGAGTTGGATGAAAGTGCTAAATAAACTATAATTGTATCTTCCAAGTGGTGCTTTTGGGGGTGATTTTGGTTGCAGTCTTGGGTGATTATCTTAGCCAAAGGACTGGATCAGACCCACAAACACTACACCTTTTGGTTCGGACTGGATCAGATCCACAAACACTACACCTTTTGGTTCGGACTGGATCAGATCCACAAACACTACACCTTTTGGTTCCAAAGATGCTGATTTTGAAAGACAGAAGGGTATTTATAACCCTGTGCCATTTTCTAAATCCACTTTGTTGGCATTCAAACAAATCATTGACTAAGATGTAGGATTTAAGTTTTATTGTAACAGCCTTTCCCATAATGTGGACTAGTGGGGTAAGAAGTGAATATAGCCTTGTAGGATTCTGCATAAGAAATGGACCTTGAATTGGTTGTTACATGCCATTTACACTCTTCCATAATCCAGTATGCACATGTGATCAATTGCCACACACATATTTTGAATAACTATGGTGAATTGCTATGACAGTTGAGTTTAGACATCAAGTGTTTAAAAAAAAAACAACTGATGCCTGTATTCAGCTTTTTTATTTCACTTTGTATCACAGTGTTCAGAAAACTTGATGTGCTATCTGCTCTCAGGATATTTATTTTCTATGACATTGCCATAGATTTGTTAGCAAGATGCCTAATACAGTGTAAGTTTGAGCAACATTATTGAAATTCACTTGTCATACCAACATGGAATCATTTAGGACTCGCTTTTTAAGGTTTCTTACTCTTAGTTCTTGCCCAGACTCCCCTCTATTAGAATATCTTGCACATAGTTTTCATACAGAGGGTCCCACTCCCATTCTTTTAATGGATGAAACAGTAACCGCTGTCCAGATGTACCTCCCTGCCACCTTCAGAATAGTTATAGATGTTGTTCATTATCAAGAGGCACATGTCCCATCTCTCAGTAATCTATAAATGCTTCTTGTTATCCAGGGAAAACTCTGCTTCCACTTATGTTGTCATGACTACAGTAAATTGGTCTGATGCACTTAAAACTACTTATCTGAGTGATTCCTTAGTTCTAGTACACTTACTGTCTTTCTAATATAGCATGGTGTACATGCATAATTGTAATAATTGCTTATAAACAAGACTGGCAGAGGGAGAGATTCATAGGTCAATAAAAGTTCATAGGAAGCAACCAACTATATGTAGGTGAAGATGGGGGAGACACCAATGTAAATATATGCCCACATATGTATGCCCCCTCTATCACTACAGATTTAAACAGGAACAGATTAAGGCACTATGCCTTTTTAAGAAGATGGAAGAGGCAGTAATTGGAACCCCAGAAGCTTGCTATATGCCATAATTGTTGATTAGCAGCTGGTTCAAGCCCTACATTTCCTAAAGCTTCAAGAATTAGGAGTAAGGCTGAGCACCACATAATGGGACTCTTAATCTTCATTCTGCTTTCCATGCTCTTATGTATAAAACATTGTATTTAATTATTTATCCTTTGTTAACCAGGTTAGTTCACTGGGCTGAAGGCCCATTTTCAGTGGAGACCAGAGGAGGAAAGCTCCACAAACACGATAAAAAAGATGATGCCAAAAATAATACACATATATCATAACAAAACCAAGTTACATTGCAAGTTTAAAAACATAAAAAAGGGCAAGATAAAAAGACATGAATAACAAGAGTGATGTCTTGTAGACAATCATTAAAAGTATTGACAAAGCTCCACAAACACGATAAAAAAGATGATGCCAAAAAATAATAATACACATATATCATAACCATACCAAGTTACATTGCAAGTTTAGGAACATTAAAAAGGGCAAGATAAAGAGACATGTGAGTAACAACATTAGTGCCTTGTAGAAATCATTAAAAGTATGCATTCTGTGCATGTACAACAACAAAATGATAGAGGTAGAGTTGGTGGTACAAAACAGTAGAATAGTAAGTGGAGTGTAGAGAAAAGTGAAGAATAATCGAAGAGACAAAGAATAGCAAACAATGGCAGTTGTGTCAGTTATAGTGGGTGGAGTGGAAGGAGAGGGGGTAAAAACAGATAAGAGCGGAGAATAGGAAATGAGGAGGAAATAGTTGGAGTGGCCAGGGAAATAAGAAGTAAAATGGGGAGCAAAGATGGAAGGAAAGTTAAGTTTTTAAGAGTGCTCAGTTGTGTAGCTATGGATTCACAGGATTGTAAGTATATATAATACATGAAAGGAATAGTTCTGGTGTGGTAGTGGCAGATTAGGTGGGGAGGTGGCAGTTGCAGGAGGGGCAGTTGGCTAAGTATGTTTTCAGTTCTGTTTTGCATAGGAGCAAAGACTGGATATGTCGTATGTTAGATGGGAGTTTGTTCCAGGTTTGAGATATGGAGCATTTATAAAGTAACCTGCCTATAGTTTTGTTGGACTTGTAGGTGTTCGGTAGTGCTTGGTCAGTGCTTTGGAGAGATCATGTAGGTTTGTAGAGGGATAGGAGGGTGGACAGGGAGGGACAGTTTTCAGGTTTTTAGAAAAGAGAATGAGCAATTTGTAGCTGTGAAGGTTGGAGTAGTTGTGGGAACTCGAACCACTGACATTTTTTTAGTGCGAGGCAGTGATGAGATTTGTAAAGGAGATTACAGGCAAATCTGGCTATCTGGTTGTAAGTTTGTTCTAGTTTGGTTAGGAGATTTCTTTGGATTTGTGTGAATATAGGTAAAGCACAGAGTAGGCAGGGGAGAAGATAGGCTTGTGCAAGTGAGGTCCTAGAGGAGTTAGTAAAGAATTTTTTGTGTCTATACAGCAAACCTAATTTTTGATTGGTCTTTTTGATGGACTGTAGGATGTGATGGTCAAATTTCAGTTGGTCATCGATAGTGATTTCTAGAAGTTTTGCAGTGGAGTCTGCATAGATATTGGTGTTGTCAAGAGAAGAGAGACTGAAAGACATTTTAAAATGGAATAAAGATTTTGGGAGGTAAAGGAGGAGTATGGTTTTCTTTGGGTTAAGGATTAGTTGGTTGTCAGTTAGCCAGTGTTTGATGATATTAAACGAGGTCTGTGTGAGAGACGGTAGGTCAGTGAGGTTGTTAGAGATGGTGATAAGGGTAGGATCATCCATGTATTGGATTAGTGAAGATGAGTTACAGACAGAGCGAAAATTGTTAGTGAAAATATTAAAGAGAAAGGGGCCCAGGATGGATCCTTGGTGGACACCAGTTTGGATAGGTAAGAAGGGTGAGTAGGAAGTCTGCCATTTAAGAGGCTGATGTTGGTTATTGAGATAGCCGGAGAACCAAAGGATAGTGGAGGTGGAGAGGTTAAGTGCGGATAGTTTAGAAAGGAGTTTAGGGTGGGAGACAGTGTTGAAAAATTTAGAGACGTCAAGGAATGCACATGATATGAGTTTATTGTTGTCCCTTGCTTCTGCTACAGTCCAGATAAAAGATAGCAGGGCTGTGGATGTGCTGTGGTGTGATCTAAATCCATGCTGTGAGGGGGGTAAGGAGGTTTTCATGAAGTAAATAGGACATAAGTTACCTATGAATGCATTTCTCGAGAATTTTTGAGAGAGGGGAAATTATGGCTATTGGTAATTGATAGGTTCAGTGAAGTTACCTCCTTTGTGAAGTGGAATAATATAGAAGGATTTCCAGATCCCAGGCACTGAGGATTCTTTGATAGAATGGTTAATGAATTGAGATGGGATATGCTATAAAGTCAGAAGCAAGTTTAAGAAATTGTGGAGGTAAGTTATCAAAAGAGAGTGAACAAGGTTTCAGTTTTAGCAGACGGGGTTTGATATAGGCAGTTGAAACAGGTTTCAGGGAGAAGGCTGATTGGGGCTGGGTTGTTAAGGGAGTTAAAGGTAGTTTTTGACTATAGTCTGGGGGGGGGGTAATTTTCTGATATAGTCTATAGAGTAGTTATTTAGAAGAGTGGCAGTTTCAAGATTTTTTTTCAGGGAAGGGGTTGGGGGTACAGGGTTTACCAGGATGGACTATACTGTTGCCAACTGGTTGCCAACTGGCTTACTGACAGAACCCAGACTGTAAAAGTAGCCGACTCCAAATCCAGCTCCAGACAAGTGACAAGTGGAGTACCTCAGGGTTCAGTCCTGGGACCGCACTTGTTTGGCATTTACTTCTCTGAAGTACAAGACAACACTAAGGGACTCTGGCTAACAAAGTTCGCAGATGACTGCAAACTGGGAGCCATTACTGAATCCCCAAATGATGTGGATATTCTACAAAAGGGCCTTACAGAAACAGATGCTTGGTGCCAGAGCCATGGGCTCAAGCTTAATGCCAAGAAATGTATAGTTATCCCCTTTGGAAAAAAACATGTACCCATGAATTACCACATAGGTGGCAGTACACTAAACATTGAAAGTGTGATGAGAGACTTAGGGACATAGGTGGACAGTGGTCTCACCTTTGATAACCACAATGCCACAACAGTCAGGAAATCCTTCTGTGGCACCCCTCTTCACTAAGGGCTTTTCATCCAGAAAAAAGGAGGTCATTGTCCCAATGTACTCATTCCTCATTATACCCATTATAGAGTATAACGCCCCGTTTGGTATGTACCTCACAAGACATCTGCAACAGCTGGAAAGGCCGCAGAAATACCTCACTAAAAGAATCATAGGTCTAAAGCAGATGCCATATGCTGACCATCTAAAAAAAAAACTACAGCTATACTCTGTTGCATATTGTCTACTCAGAGGTGATCTCTGCTTAACATACAAGGCCATGCCAAACTCTGAGTTGTTGGACATGCTCCACTTAAAGAAATCCCAATCCTTCAGAGCCACATACTCCAGGGATCTAAACCTTGTCATCACAATGAGCAAAACATGCTGGAAGAATAGGTTCCTGGCCCAGAAACTCCCTATACTCTGTATTAGACTGCCCATACATGCCAAGCAGAGCACCTCATTGGCCCTGTTCAAAAGGAACCTTGACAACTGGATGGGAGATGGGAAATTCACCCCGGGGATCATGTCAGTCACCCTGCTTGACAGAGGTCCAGGGAAGTAAATATTGTGGGAAGAAATATCCAGGGAATTGTTATGGCTAGGCTTGCATAGGCCCTAGGGATGATAGCCTAGTACCAACCTATGAACCTATAAACCTATGTTCATACTGTGCTAAATTTTTTTGGGATTAGAAAACTGAGTGGATTGGGCTTTTTGATCTAATTTTGTTTTGTCCTGAATAATATGTTTTTTAGTAATGTTTCTGAGTTTTTTGTATCTAAGGAGGAGAGAAGGAGATTTTGACTTAGACTATTGTTTCCAGGTATTGCCTCTAAGTTTCATGGTGGAAAGAGTATCTTTGGAGAGCCAGGGGGTGGCATTTGGTTTGATTCTATTTTTCCTAATGGGAGCTATGACATTTAGTGTGTTTAGGAAAATTTTATTAAATTCAATAACTGTATAATTTAGAGGAAGGCTATACAGGTGAGACCAGTTTATCAGGCAGAGTTGGTATTTAAAAGTTTCTGCATTGAATTTGTACAGGTTATGGCACTGTCTATAGAGGTGGGTTTTTGGAGTTTGAGGAGGTAGCCTTAGTATCGAGATAGGGAGGTGGTCACTTATTGAGTATGGTAAGGTGGTAGGACTGTGGTACTGATTGGGGTTGTAAGTTAAGATCCAATCAAGAATGCAGGTGGAGTTTTTGTGTATGCGAGTGGGAGAAGAAATAAGTTGACTGAAGCCGTATAGGTTAATAGAGGAACTGGGGAGTTTGGGGGAGAGCTTATTCCAATCAATATTAACATCACCTAGTATGATCATTTCATATGATATATTTTGGAAGATCCAAGATAAGATATTTGCAAGGATTGGACTGTTTTTGCCAGGGGGTATGCAGATAGAAACTATGGCCAGTTTTTTTTATGAGGGTTGAGATGATAGTTAAGAAAGATAAGTTCTGCTGGGGAGACGTCTGAGAGTAGTAAGGAGAGGGGGAGAGGTTAAGTTGCTCTGAGTATAGGATGGCAACACCTCCCCTTTTTTAGAAAGTGTATCCTGCCAGAAGATGTTATATCCAGGAGGTAGAATTTTGGAATTTGTAATATGTGTTTTTAGTCAAGTTTCTGAGAGATTTAAAATGTGGGGAGAGTAGTGAGCAATCCAAGCATGAAATTCTGTTATTTTTGTTTCAAAGACTTTGTAGGTTTATAGAATAGAGTGATAGGTATTTAGGTGGAGAGGAGAGGGGTGGATACCTTGTGGGCTTGGCAGTGCTGGTAGTGATGATGGGAGGAGATGGACCAGTATTGGGGTGGATACCCCCATCTAGTAAAAGTCCAATAGGAAATAGTGTTAATTTGGTGAAAAAAGTAATGTAGTAGGCAAGGGATTTAAGTCTATATTTGGGAGAGTAGAGAGGAATGTTGAAATGTTTTAATTTATGAAGCTGAATGTAGGAGAAATTAAAGTGGGAGGGGGAGACAGGGGGCAGACTTAAATAGTAGGGCGACACAGTGAGGGTAAGAATGGGTGATGTTGAAGGGTGTAGTAGGATAGTTTAATAGGATGACAACTCAGAGAGGAGAAATAGGATGGGTGGTAAGAGGACGTAAAATAGCATGCTACCACCTTGTTTGTTTGACTTCAAAGGGATGTGGAAAATGAAATTTTTAATAGAGGGGTAGATTTTGTTAAGAGACAAATGTGTGTGCTTGTGTGTGTGTGTGTGTGTGTGTGTGTGTGTGTGTGTGTGTGTGTGTGTGTGTGTGTGTGTGTGTGTGTGTGTGTGTGTGTCACATTGTCTTTCCCACTCTGCATGCCTTATTTGTCCCACTGCTTTACTGCATATGGTATGCTTCTTACAGATTCATTGTACCAGCCACCTATTACTAGGTTATACTGTTATAGTTCTTGCTTACTGGGGCTTCTGTTACACATTTTCTCTATTTCCTCTTCCTTGATGTTGCAATGTTCATACGGATTGTTATGATATTGCTCTCTTCACATATACAGCACTGTAGTAACTTGCATATTCACGGCTCTGTATTTCACAAATATAACTTTGCATTGGTTTGCTTTGAGATGGACACTGGTGTCACTTGTTTGCATTTCATAACATTCAGCCGGTCAGTCTTTCACTTATTCTTTTTCACATCTTATCCCATAATTGCCTTTGCTTTCTTTTTTTCTAGAGCTGTTGTAGTGAACACATGTTCAACATGTTTTAGTGCTAGCATTGCATTTTGTAGCATAGTGCTTTTAATAGCATTTTAATTTAGTTTTAATAGTTTTGTATGACAACTATTATAGCTAGCTAGATAGAGATCTATATATGTATGTGTGTGTGTGTGTGTGTGTGTGTGTGTGGGTGTGTGTGTGTGTGTGTGTGTGTGTGTAGATATATATATGTATATATATATATGTATATATATATATATATATATATATATATATTGCTTTTTGCTTTTTTTTATAACATTGTACTTTGGATTACTATATTTTTAGATCTAGGTACTGATGATGCTAGAATACTGGTGAAGAACTACTAATAAAGAGGACAGACTAGTGATAAATGCTTGATGACTGCAGATCAGATGAACATTTTTATCATACCGTTTTATCACGACGTATTGTTTTATGCATGTATACACACATTCAGATACATAAACATACACATATGTTTATTTATATAAAGCAGGTGACTAGAATAATGTAACATTTATAGGAGGCTTTACAGTAAATGAATTGTAAAACCATATGTTAGGGGGTGACCACTACAGCATAAAATCCTGAAAAGCTGCCCTGCATGACTGTAGTGCACATCTGTCTTCATGCAGTATGCTGGCTAACCATTATATGAATTGTTATGAAACAGTTTGTGCAGATGCACAACACATGGATCATTGTGTAACATAATGCCACATGATGCTGACTTACAGATCAATGTATATCATTATTTTATCAAATAAAAATGTCCTTGAACAGCTCACCTTCATGGAGTAGAGGAATAAAACCCTGAGTATGGTCGGCATGATACGTGTTCTGTTAGCAGCCTGATTGCTGGCAGATGATAATGAGTGCTCAATGCCTAGTTGTCCATCCATGAGTGAGATGCATGTGTCTTGCTGCAGGCATAACATTTATGGCATGTAGTGCCAAGGGCCAGCCTAAAAGATTGCGCTGTTTAGCCACAACATAGTTTATGTGTGGAAGAAGGCACCCACCCAGAAACCAAGCACAGCAGAAACTGCACCCCACCTGCCAGCTAACAAATGTAGTGGCCAGGGGTAGAAGACAAAATCTGTCTGAATGCAAGATGACAGCCTTTGACCCCTGACTCTTGCCTCCTATACCTATTGTCCTCTGAAATTCTGAAGAATGCAGAATGAATGGGTCAGTGTGTGGTGTTGATATTTACACAGAATCTGAGGAGGGGGTGGCAAAATAGTATGAAATAAATAGGTAAAGTGTGACTTTGCCCTAATATTAGTTTAGAAAGCTGTGACTGAAACTATGCTGACTGAGCTATGTAAAGGTACCTCTTGTGAAGCATACATTGCCCAACTCTCATAGGAATTCTGCAGGGTTATTGTGTTATAATAATTCTAGCAAGTTTATTATTACCCTAGTGGGTTAGACAGGCTGTAAGGTAGGTGGTTACATTCTGGATAGAAAAGGATGTGGTGGGCATGGAATATGTTTTGTTGTTGTTTTCTTTATTTATGGTAAATGGCCTGTTAGTGAACATATACATCAACATGTATAGTTGGTGAATTCAAACAGAGCTGCATAGGGAGACCACAGACAGTAGTGCCTTACTAAAGGACATCTGCAATGACTCAAGCAATATGTATGATCTGCCGAACCTAAACAGATAAAAGCAAAACAAAAACATATCAAAAAATGTGTCTGAATTTTGCAACTCATTATACAAGAAGCAATCAGTCTGAGCAAGCTGGAAAGAAATCCATACCATTCTTTATCATGCATTAATATGATTCTGAGTCATTGTAAGTGAACTCTTAAATTGGTGATACTCTTTTTTTCCCCACTGTTAATACCAGAACAAGGCAGTTTTCAGGATGACTGTGATTCTAGGTGATTTTATTTTCATTTTTTGTCCCTGCTTCCTGTCAATCATCAGCCCCCTCCTAGATAAATAATCCATTCATTCCCCATCACCAGGGTGATGCTAGATCATCTGGACATTCATGAAGGGTGGTTCAGCTTTTTTACTTGATGGCTCTAACTCCATCCATGTGCTTGGCAAACATTCTCTTACATTAACAACTAGAATGATTAGAATCATCCACTGGAATGCATAACTTACCACAGTATGATGGTGTTTCCTTATAATATCTCCAAAATACACTTTCCTAACATATATTCTTTCAAATATATTGCAGCTTACAGCACTGAAACTCTGTATTTTCTTTGCTCTTGAATTCACTAAATGATAGCCATTAAGTTTCAGTCTTCCTATTTTTCAGGAAACTGCTGATTTGGTATAGTGGTATGTTGCTCTTACTGTAATGCATAGAGTTCTGGGTTCAAGACTTGACAGTGAAATGCATGGTGGTAACAACACTTTATTCTAGCAACTTTCCAAAATTATTCAAGCAGTGTTTAAAATGTGTCCCTGGTAAGTTCCTAGCCACCACCACTTGTGAGCTTTGTCCAGGTTTTTTGTGCTAAGAGTTGAAAGCTATGGTGAGAATTGAGAAGTGAGAACTGAATTTGTATTCCCCCATTATTGGCTTTGTCCAGGTTTTTTGTGATAAGAAGTTGAGAGCTATGGTGAGAAGTGAGAACTGAATTCACTAAATAATAGCCATTAAGTTTCAGTCTTCCTATTTTTCAGAAAACCGCTGATTTGGCAAAGTGGTATGTTGCTCTGACTGTAGTACATTGTGTCCTGGGTTCAAGACTTGCCAGTGAAATGCATGGTGGCAGTACAACATTTTATTCTAGCAAATTTCCAAAATTATACAAGCAATGTTTAAAATGTGTCCCTGTTTTTTGACCTTTTGTCCCCCCCAAAACTGAAATTGAAAATAAGTGCAAGAAGCTGTGCAAGATGCCTATGGCTTGCACTACAGTCATTTTATTTATAGTATGGGTGTGGGAGTAGACTTTTATGATGGAAATGTTTTGAATTGGGCAGATTTGTCATTACTGGTTCATGCATTTTGTTTCATCACCTACAGTACAGCCTACTGGAAAAATATTCAAACAATAAATGTAAAATGCACTCTGTCTAACAAGTGTGCTTTATTATACAAGGAATATAACTTAAAGTCAGGAAGGTGCATCAAAGAAAAGAACACATGTATGTTTCTTGTTTTGTGTGCAAGGGGCCAATGATTTTAAAACAGTCCAAAGGTAATCTTTATCCACCACTGGCCAGATGCATTTTCTTTGGATGTGGTGTGGGTTTCAATGCTGTTTCAATGAATGTGAGTTTCAAGGGCAGAGAAGTTTTAATGCTAAGTCTATTTTCATTGTGAGACAGTATTGCTTTGTTTAGCAGATGTCTGTTAGTGTTTCTGCATTGTTGTGCTGCAAAATGTAAAAATAAAATCATTGTAGAAGTAAAGCATTATGCACACATTAGTGTTTATGGTAAATGGGGTGAAAGAGGCAGGTAATGGGACATTGGAATGGCTGCAGGGCAACTCTGGTGCCATATTTTGCTTGTCTGTTCTTCAGTTTGCATTTGAAAGTTGGTATCCCACAATTCCATTGGAGTGGATGGGGTTATGTAATTATGTATGAAAATCATATGTTAATCAGCATACAGATTTCTACCTATTTTTTGTGGGCCTTATCCAGATTTTTGATGTTTCCAAGTTGAGAGGTATGGGAGTAGCAGATAGTAAGGATGAAAAGAGTAGATGTGCTGAATGAGAGAGTAGATATGAGTGTGATGGGTGTGGGGGTGTGTATAGTGAATTTAGCTAGAAGATGGTGTAGAGAAGTGAGGATATCTTAACAAGAGTAGTCAGAGGGGAAAGCTGAGTTACCCTACTATGACTGGGTAGAAATAGGAGGGTGAGATTTGAGGAAAGAGGATAGGACTTAGGAAGTGGAAGGGAATGTGTAGATGGTGCTGAAGGATGTTATTATTGGATATGGGAGGGTCTTTGTAAAGGAGGTTACCTATAAAATCAGAGTATGCAGTGGTGGGTGGGAATTGGGGCAGGGTAGGGGAGCGGAGTGAGCCTGTAGGGCGAACAGAGTGGAATGAGCCAAGCAAGGTATGTGCAATTAAAAAATAAACTAGCAGTTGCTCTGAAGTCACATCTAAAATGTTAGTCCTTCTTGTGTTGCTAATGCTTTTTTTCTTTAAAAAGTAGTGAGAGTCCTTTTAATTTCACCAGTTGGATGTCCTAAGAAATTGCCTTGTCTGAGGGCTGTGACTGAATGAGTCAGCTATTGTTAACTCGGAGACAGACTGGGAGGGTAGTGGGGATAAATCACATAGAAGAAAAAAATCAGGCTTAAATTCTTTACACCTTCTTGTTCCAAGAATATCACTAATAAGATAGGAAGTTTACAAACTTAATACTCTCATTTGTTGGTGCTAGGATAGAAAACAAGTTAAAGGACACTAAGTTCTCATTTGCCTGATTTAGAAACTATTCAACAGTTCTGTCTTTAGTCTACATTGTCTTCATATTAAATGTTCTACACATAGTATATATTCTGAAAATATCTAGCAGTATGTCCTATCTACCTGGGTAAGAAAAAAATACCTAACTAACATCTATTTACAGGTACACCTTTTTCTTAGTTGCCTAGAATACCTATTTGATATTGATAATCTCAAGCACACAACAATTTTCAGTGGATTTTGTTAGACCTATCTGCTGACAAAAAAATCCGTGATACTCTGATGTTTGAATAGCCAACCTCATGGTTTATTTAGGGGGTGGGAGTCATTGTAAGTTTATGCAACAAGAAATGCCTTACATAACACTCGGGATGATGAAAAATCCAGCCATGATCTAGGAGCAGCTTATGAAATCTACATCTTACTCAGAGAAGAAGGCATAAGGGTCAGTTGCCCTGGGACAAAAGCAGATATATTGTTTTTTATATATATATATATATATATATATATATATATATATATATATATATATATATAGGCAAAAAGCACGTGTAAAAACTGGGAACTGCAAAAAACACACATGTTACCCTTGAACCTGTGGCAATCCATAAAGTATCGGTATCCCACCATCTATATGCATGACAGAACATGAGGAAAACAGACCTGCTGTCACCTGCACAAAGCATAATATGTGATACTAATAGGGGACAGTGGAGACACATTCTGAATAAGAAAACAGGAATATGCATCAAGTGCCCAGTCACTCAGCTAGAGTTTCCTGCAGCGGGGACACATGTCAACATTATTGGTGTCCATGTGTACAAAAATCCATACTGGAGACACAACTCTGCTACATAAAGCATAGATAGAAATACAACTTCTGCAGAAAACACATTGATAAAAAAAAAATCATGCTACCAACGAGGATCAGTGAAATCCAGCCTCATATCCAGGATTATAGGCAGCACATCTACTGTGTAGAAAATAGAGATGTAAAGCTATCAATCCAAGTTTATTAAGGGGTATGCAGGCATCAGATAATTGGATAATACTAGGCAGAGTTAAGAAAATAAAAGAAATGGCATATCTTATTCCAATTTCCATATAAGTCAATATATGACTGAGATATCAAAAAAAAAAAAAGAATACCATAGGATACCAAAGCAGGTAGAAGTTGCAAGGCCCAGTAACTAGGACTTATTCATATATACCTACTCAGGGTATGATGTTTTATTCTGTCTTTTCAATGATATCTAACCAGTCTTTATGAATAATATCTAATTAAAAAAATACCAAGCTAAGAAAACAACCTTCTGAAACAAAATATGTGCAACCACAACATTATTGCCAAAACGGCTTAACTTCCTGTTTATTAATATATAAGCCACATTCTTAGTTTTTTTTCTTAAAGGTAGCAGTTAATACACATGGTTTTGAATTAATTCAGAAGATATTCTAAGTTATCCATTTTATGAGCACAGCAAAGGAATTACTAATGTATTTTGATATGCTACTTGTCATGTAGGACCCATAAGAACAGCTTCCATGACAAAGATGAATCAAAAAGTATAGCAGTCACTGAAAATACTTGCCAAATTCCTCTAGCCATAAATACAGAAGAACCAAGATCTCCATTAATTAAAGTTATATTTGAAAGCATGGCTTGAATTATTACATGATGAGTTGTCAAAAGAGCTGTTATCAAACCCTGTTTGTTTTGTTAAGTACTAATCATTAACTGCATCTGAACCGAATATGAAAGCTGCACTGTTGCTCAACCTTTTTCCAGCCTTGAGTTGACATGGGAGCATTCAATCCCAAGTCTAAATGTTTTGCTGTCAGCAAAGTGACACTTGACAGTGTAGCTATCCAATATGTCCGATACAGATGTCCTTTTACCAGTGTTTAAATCATATTCCAAAGCTACAGATTTTTGACATGAAAAATCCTATATTAAAACACATTCCAAAGCTACAGATTTCTGACATGAAAAATGCTATCACAAGATATCAGATAGACTGTATACAAGTCCATTGAGTATATTCAGTAAGCTATTTTGGGGAATAATGAAAATGAACAAAACCATTTATTACCCACAACATAGTCTGTTTAGATCTTTCTGGGAGACACTGCAAAATATTCTCCTTAATTTAAGCTTCAACCTTAAAAATATTTATTAGGCAGCAGTTTGTAATCACACTTTGTTAATGAAATAGCCCTCCAGTTTTCTATATTTTATTTTTATTACTTCCTCCATAAGAATTTAAGTACTCATTCTTTCTTTTGTATAGAGTATCATTCAGTAAGTATTTTAGGCAAAATACATATTTACCAGCTCTTCAAACCTATATAGCATGCAAAACAAATGCAATCAGACATTTGAGCACTGTGACTGGTAAATTCTTAAAAAAATATGTTGTATTTCTGCATTAGTTATGCTTCTATCAATTACTTTCACCTGTTTAGCATCCACACTGCACTCTAGGGCTAAATTCCCAGCTACAGGATTAGTTATTAGCTATACCATTTTCTTAAACTCCTTTTGTAAAATCTGTTGTAGATATCACAGCAACAGCCTATCCCCACAACCTTTTATCATCAGTTAATGTTATTATTTCAAAGACATGCACTATACCATTCCTTTATTTTCATCATATGCATTTCTTAAACTTTCTGAACAATTTTCTTGGTTTCAGTCTCATAACCTACCCTAGTACTTCAATCCACATTATCTCTTTAATTTGTCTATATGCTTTCCCCTTTGCCAACCTTCTCCTCCATCAAGTCTCACTAAGCAATATACTTTTAAGGCTGCCCCCTAGTCTAACCAATTCATACAAAAACATCTCATGTATAGGTTACCCTTCCAAACCCTATCCAGGCACTTTCCAATGGACCCTTGTATTTTATGATTCCGTATTCTGGGGTCCATAGTATCTTCTATGTTTATTTTTTTCAGTTATATTTTAAAGGGACATATACGTAAAAATCAACTGCCAATCATTAGCGGACCGGAGTTCCGCTGTGGCGACCCCTAACGGGGAAAAAGACAAAAGATACAAAAAATTTTAAAGGGACATATGGTCAGAAAAAAATAGTCTGATAATTCTGTACAATTTTCTTTCAGCCTCTAAGATCAATTAATAAGACAACTTCTTAGGGCTAAATGATCCCTGAAGTATGTTGGGACTAAAGGACTCAACACATACAGTGCTGAAAAAATATTTTTTTATTATTAATCTGTCTTTTCTTCCTGGCATCTGTGCATACATCATAATTGAACCCCCCACATAAGGTAATACATTTTTATTATATAATTTGCTGAAAAAATATTTTTTATTACTAATCTGTCTTTTCTTCCTGGCATCCATGCATACATCATAATTGAACGCTCCCCCCCCACATAAGGTAATAATTTCTTATTATATAATTTATTAGAGTCTTCCAAACAAAATTCTACTCATGATGAATGCTTAAGAGAGGCATAAGGTGTTTTATCTCACCATTCCTTCCTTCTTTATGGTCTAAGTATGATGCTCTATCCCTGCAAAAGCTACATAATGAGGTACAACTTACACATTGTTGTTTTAATTAAAATGCCCATGCCTGAACATTCCTCACTACCATTTGACCTAAAAAGGGTAAATATGCTTCAGTTTCAGCTTTTTAATGACCACTGAACTTTCTGACATGTTGTAGCAGCATTATATCACCCAGAAATGCACTGCATTCTTTATTTAATATTTTAATATTAATCTTTTTTCTGCTTATTTTTTCTCTTTCATGTATGTTTTCACCTATGTCCGGCATCAAACCCACTAATTTCCCAGCTACTTTGTCTAGAATCATTTTCTAATACTGAAAACATGTTTTACACCTCAATTTCAAATGCATTTTCTAAGGAATTCATTTTTTTAGTTCTCAGTCCTTTCTTCCTATAGTTGTTCAGTATTTAAATACTCTACAACTAATAAATACTCTGTATAATGATATTATTTTAGGGGCAATCAACCAAAAAGTTGACCACAACTTGTACAAATTTTTAAAAATAAATTTGCTTTGTTTGACCCACCACAGTCAGTGAAAACCTCTGTGGGCGATTAAGATTTACATGGCCAAGATGTTCACACCCAGCCAGATTTTAAGCTGCCATACCTTCTTGATAACAAATCTAGTATTTTTACATTCAGTTTGTTTTCAGTATGATTGAAGGTACCATTTTTAATATATGGGTCTTCCCAGCCCCCCTTTCATAGATCTAATCATTCTTTCAACTATGTGAAATTTACAGCAGTACACAATTTACTTAGTTCAGTAATACTGTCCTTCTCTTCCAAGCACATTTCTATAAATAGTTAAACTTTGTGACTATTGTTTTGATGTAAGTCATACAAGGCAATTTTATTTCAGAGTGCCCAGCCTCTTCTTTGCTCGTATTTTGTGCAGACCTTTGAAAATATTGCTTAATTCTCTAAGATGAAGTCATACATAGGTTTGTTTTGAAACTGAACAAGCACTCTATGGAGTGAAATTGTATTCTCCAAAACTGGTAATGATCCATGGGGACTGTTATTCACTTCAGAATCTGAAATCCAAACAAAAAAGCACTGTTAATCTAACCAAACTTCTATTCACATATCTTGTTGCATGTGTGAGTCACCTGCACACTTCACTGCTTTCACAAATGTTCTTGGCTGCATTTACTGCAAAACTTGTAGAAATCATGTTCCTGTGAGAAGTGAGACCTTTACTTTCCATAAGTTTGGAGTAGAAAACAAAGGAATTACAGTGTCAGCATTCTGTGTATTTAACTTAGCAGAAGTACCCTTCAAATAATCTGTAGTGCTAATACTTTCATCTATGTTGCTCCGTCATGCTCCATAATGCTTCATTACCAGTACTGGAGATGCCAGCTTCCAAATCATGTATTTTAAGTAATATGTCAGTTAACAAACTTCTTCCTGCAATGTGGTGACAATAACAGCATTCCTTTAGTTGTAGGAACTCTTGATGATTGTACTGAACATCATCCCTTAGATTAAGTAAAGCAAAATTTGTCACTGCTGCCAAATATGATAACTTTAAAATGTATTACCAAACTTACAGTTATTTGCATTTATTTAAATTCAAAGGAAAAAAACCAGAAAGGATTCTGTACACATATTTACATATATAAAGATATTTACAATATTGTCTTTACTCTTTTCATCATCCTGATTTTCCACCATTCCATCCCTTAGTCTGCAATCATGGTATACTACAAGTGCGTGCATGGCATGAACTCGTGGCTGGTCTGCTCATTGCCACTTGCTCAAAGCAGCAAGTGTTCAACCTCCTAGTAGCCAAGTCCAGCTACATGCACTCCTCTATCTGTCCAGACACCTACCATTAATCTTAGTTGTCCCACTCACTCCCTATCCCTAATCCCCAGCTTCACTCCCTAACCCTAAATCTCCCAGTCAGTACTTAACCATAACCACAGACTACACTTCCTAACCTTAATAGGTTCATAGGTTCATAGGTTCATACTAGGCTACCTGCCCTAGGGCATTTATAAGCCTAGCCAGAATGTGTTTGGCTTTTGCCACCCATTTTAAATTTATTTTGCTATGCCCTTTTAGGTTTTGGGAGAACTCACATTAGAGACTTCATACTTTGAGTCCCACTTCCAAGATCCACAGTGACACAGTCAGGACCTAAACCTGTCCACCGTAATGCTAAAGGTCCTGGACAGTTCTGAACCTTAATCACAAACCCTGTTCCCTAACCCTAGTGCTAAATTCCAGAATTTCCCCAAGTCATTATGACTACTATGCCAGACCTCCCCTGAAAAATAGAATATACCTAGTGGAACTAACTAATTTCAGAAAAAGTAAATTAAATAAATACTTTTCAGACTTAAAGTGGGTGTCAATTATTTAAAGTGCTGCTCTGACATGCAATGCTGCTAATAAACTATAACTATACCAACACAGCACAAGCAGCTCTTCTGACCATTTCTCTACTATACAATTCTTCTTTAGAGCAAGACAGGACCTTATGAACTACTAGAAAGTAACCACACTATGGAAAAGTCTTCCTTTGTGGCTCCTTCACAAGATACTTAGGTTTGGCAGTTAAAATTTAATATAATAAAGCTTTTTGACATACCAGACTGATTCTAGGCAGTCCCAGCCAATGGGGAGAACTCACATTAGAGACTTCATACTTTGAGTCCCACTTCCAAGATCCACAGTGACACAGTCAGGACCTAAACCCGTCCACAGTGTCATTTCATCAGATGAAGCAACTAGTGTAGTTATGAAAGCGCTAACCATTTTTATTTTTTTTCTATATATATTTTTTGGTTTGAATAAATGTATGTTTGTGTGCTAACCTGGTGCATTTTATTTTATTTTATTTTAGTTTTAAAGGTTGCAAGGGAAGTATTACATGTAAGGACACCCTGTTCCACACACTGGCAATACACTAGGTTAAGTACCTGTCACACCATTTGGTTATGTTGGTGCCATAGTATATGTTAGTTCTGTGGTTGAGGTGCATGCTTTACCAGTAGATCTGTTTAGATGAAGGGGTTCAAAGTGCACTGCACCATTCATATAATGGATGACTAGGCAGAAATGACCCCTCAGGAGTTCATATTATATTGAGTAGAAGGAGTCAGGCAGAGATAACCCCTCAGGGATACATATTATATTGAGTAGAAGCAACTAGGCAGAGATGACCCCTTAGGGGTTCATATTATATTGAATAGAAGTGGTTAGGCACAGATGACCCCTCAGGGGTTCATATTATATTGAGTAGAAGGGGCATGGCTTTTAATCTATCAGAACAGCTAAGGATATTGAGACTAGGAATCTTTCTGGTAAGGAAACATTGACATCTCTCAAGATGGTTCACTTGCTTAAAGATGTACATGCCAGAGGGAGCAGTGTATTCAAAGATGGGCTTAATAACTGAAGAATAATGTGGGACTATAACTTCTTGGAACCTTTGTAAAGATATCACAAAGGGTACAGTGTGCAAAGCTGGAAGATTTTTTAACCACCACAGAGAAATGGCAGTCAGAAGAGAGTCTATTGTTAGCAAAGGCACTAAAGTCACTCATGACTGTCTCAGATCTAAGTGGAACATTATCTATATGGTAAGCAGTAGTAATGCTAGATTTGCCAAAAGAATTTATACTGCATTTATAAGCATGGAGGGTAAGCCCATGATTAATGCACCAAGTATTTTTTGGTTCAATCCTTACTGGCAATTTGAGTATCAGAATGGGATTCGATAACAGACTTCAGCCATAGTGCATTGATATCAGCTTTCATACCAGACAAGTATATACTAAAGGGGTGAGGACAAAGCCATTTAGAACACTGCCAGTGATATTCTTCTGTTCAGAGAAAACACTCATGACCTTAACACTATGGGTTCTGTCACATAGTTGCATATCCACTGAACTATGCATGGATTCATTTTGAGTTGGGAGAGTTTGTCAGTAATCCCAGCATGAAGGATGGTGTCAGGGGCTTTTGCAACACAGGCAGGATGCATACTAGAATATGTTAATGAAATCCCCTATGAGACCTCAAATGACAATGCTTTGAGGAATCACAACAAAAAACAGAAATTTCCAAAATTTCAAAAGGGGCAAAATTTCCAACTGTAAATATGTTTTGAATTGGGACAAGCCCCCCAACATGGAAAGCAAGCCCTCTAAACTCACACATGTATATACGTAAGCTCCAAGGTTTCACAAAAATGAAGAAAGTAGAAATCTCCCAAAAGGAAGCAATTATTGCCACTATGATTTGTACTATCAGTAATTTTCTATGGAAAACAGAGATCCTTGTTCTGTTCATCAGCATCTTGTGATTTTGGGCTACTGACATTCAAGAAATTTTAATTCTTGGCAATCTACAGATATAGCAGTTAAATAACTGTTAATCATAATTGCCTTTTCTGAATTCTAGAGTATAAGTAACTGTTCTCTAAAAGTAATTACATCCAAAAAATGAATTTAACTCCAGTGGTACTTGTAAGTAATATCCATGTGTAACTATTTGTACATGGACATAAAAAGGGTTGCATAAATCAGAGCCATAGCAATTCTGATGGAAACATCAGTCTTATGTCTAAAATATTGACCATTAAAACAATAAAACTATTAGCTAAAACAATGTCAAGCATTTCTGATGATGTCCTTAATAGAAAAGTCACACAGAAGTGTTCAAGCCCAATATTCTTTTTGGATAACTGACTATAAAGCTTGAATGTTCATGACTTTGATGGTGGTTATGTTTTTTTTATTTTTCTTTTTTAGTAGTTTTAGTTTTCTGCATACTGCCTATTTTTAAACCTATATGATATATCCAGGTTTGCTGTCAGTTTATGGCTCTTGACAGCTTAAACCAAACACATCTCCTCAGAGGCTAAAAATTCTACAGCTCTCTTCTCTGCATGCTGTCATATCAAAAGAACCTCAAGCATATTTGATATGCCTTGTTATAAAAATATTTATATAATAAAAAATATACTTTATTTTAAACAAGTTCTTTTGTCTATTAACTAGGAATGCAGAAGGGTAGTATCCTTCAAGGTTAACAGATCCCTTCATTAGTCTAGATTTTTCAAATAGCTGAATGTATGGAGAAACTATTGACCCCTCATAGCCTGATAAAACATTTGG
This sequence comes from Protopterus annectens, assembly GCF_019279795.1. Lineage (NCBI taxonomy): Eukaryota > Metazoa > Chordata > Ceratodontiformes > Protopteridae > Protopterus > Protopterus annectens. The sequence goes on from NC_056741.1 coordinate 1,197,863,935, forward strand.
TTAACTGCTTTCTTACTCAGAAACTGATTAATTATTAAGATGTGAACTCTTTAGAACATTTGTTGAAATAGAATTTATAACAATTGCAATACAATTTTGATGCATAGCCCCTCATACTAATTATTTGAAATGGGAACCCTAAGCTATTATATCTGCACATGCACAAGGAGCACTGGTGAATGTATTAAGTTGCCTTGTTAGATTACTGCATGTTTGTATGTATGTGATACATACTACGACTGACATTGCTTATTATCTGCAGCCATGGAATCATTCCTATTAGATGTGTTGTAAATTAATCATCCTGATTATAATGGCATAATTCTTCTACTGTAGTTCAACTGAATAAGGCCCGGTGCTCTAGTTTAGTGATAATCCATGACTAGTTGTGGTTAATCCTTAGATTATCCACAGCTGGTGTGGTATGGTATGATTATGAGGGTGAAGCTCAAATGAACAAACGAAAAAACACTCATAGGAAACAAGCATCACTCACACTTATGAGCAGTGTTTCTATAATATAACTTTATTATCAAAAAAATACTTCCATTTTGTAAATAGCAGAGTTTTATATGTGAATGCTGTAGCAACTGGGGACATCATTCTAGTGTACAGCATGTGTATAAAAAGTGTACATTCTCACATTTGTACCGTATATTAGGGTACTGCACTTTCCTCTTTTCTTCCTTTCGGGCCTCATGAGTAAACATATACCCTATACTATTTATTTAAGGACACTTATGGACTCCTGTCATCCCAATGTGAGTTAAGAATTTATAATGCTTCTTTATTTTTATTTTATTTTGTGCCTTTACTGAGTGTGGAAGTTTATATCTTGTGCTTTTAATACTTACAAATTCATGGATTTATTTTCTTTTTAGTTTGTTTATTCTGCTGGACTTATTATTGGGTAATGGTAGGTTTAAAATGGGCACACTGATTGCTTTGCCCAGTCAGTGTCCATGTTCTTCAATGACAATGTTTTCCTTATATAATGAGACTTGATCAAGCTAACAAAATGCATTAGATAGATGACCTTATTAATGTCTGCTAAAATGCATTTGTGTTGTTTGTGTTGCCTTACAGAACTTTTTCCAGGAAGCCTTCAATGTCTAGAAGTCCCAGTAATTTCTGAATCTTTATGTCATAACTTATATCCTGGAAAAATAACCAAAAACATGTTCTGTGCTGGTTACCTCGATGGAGGAAAAGACTCATGTCAGGTAAAGTTCTTGTCACAGTAATAGCTTACAAAAGACTGTAACAAAAACAGACAGTTACAAAATGGTGGCGCATATAATTAATATTGCTGCAAATGTTAAATAAGCCTGTCAGACCTTCACTGTACTGCAAAGATCATGAGTACTTCCTGTCTCTGCTCCATTTTCTCAGTCATTCAGATAATAGTAATTAATCCATTTTTACCTCAGACTATGCCTAGCTTTTTATTTCCATTCTTTCTGCTAGTATGTTATTCTGTGGGTTCCTCTCTAACTTGGACAGATATGTTTTCAGACTTCACTGACTTTGATGATTCCACATATTTTGTAGGCAGCGATGTGCAGTCATGGGGTAAGTTAATTTGCAACTTTGGGCTGAAGCTGATTGCCATGACTATCCTAGTTGCCTACCACTTTTAATTTCTGACTTTACATTCTGTGAAAACTGATGTACAATGAGTAGGTTAAGGATGACAGGATACTGATACACGTCGGACAGGTGCGTCTTCTGATGTTGTATGATACAGCTTGTTGGATAGTACTGTGGTTACTCAGGCTGCAGTTGTCCATTAGAATACCTCTCAACTGTCCAAATTTTCACAGAATGTACCTCATTCTTTGCCTGTTTCTTCTAAAATTGTGTTTTTTCCTGACAAATCACTGGCAAATCATTGAAGACTGAATTCAGGAACTAATGGCAGACATTTGACTTTCAGACTTCATATCCTTCAGAAAATTAATGCTAATGCAAAACCTGCCTGTTTATCAACTCACTAAATTTGTAAGAGCAATATTTAAAAAGTGAGCATATTTTTGGGTCTTTGTCTCCCCATTATTTGTGGCTTTCTCCAGATTTCTTGCTGTATGAGGTTGAGAGGTATGACTCCTAGTGATACCCACCTTTGAAAGGGATTAGCTTTACTGAGGTCTAGGAGATATATAACATAGGTACGTGTGTGTGTGTGTGTGTGTGTGTGTGTGTGTGTGTGTGTGTGTGTGTGTGTGTGTGTGTGTGTGTATGTGTGTGTGTGTGTGTGTGTGTGTGTGTGTTTGCGTGCGTGCAAGCATGTGTGCGTGTGTGCGTGTGTGTGTGTTTGTGTGTGTATCTCTCTCTCTATATAAAGTTTTTGAAAACTCTATCATATTGTCTTGGAATTTCGAGTTTCTGAAAACTCAAGCTTTTGAAGGGGACCCATATATCCCTATATATACATATTTATCTCTATGGGTCTACTTCATATGACTGAAATTTCATTTGACTGAATTTCATTTGCTCGAGACCATAACACCGAATTTTCAAAATACTGAAAACTCATTTGACTGCATCTTATTATAGTGAATTGTAAGCTATAGACATGATGTGGGTTTCTCTTCTTCTGTGACTTGCTTGTGATAAAAAGAATTACTGTAACTTATAGTGCTGATTGTCAGAATACTGATAGTCATGTAGAAAGTAGTGCTGTAGTGTTTTTAAATGTTGGTATGTCTGTTTACATTTTTATGGGAAGTGTCTCAAGTAATATGGTGGATGTTTTGTACATTCCCAGCAGTAGTGGCAGCGTGTAGACTACTGTAAGGTAAGTAAAAGGTATATGCCCTTTTCCCCACTGTAGTGCGATCATGGAGATAGTATATATACTTTGGGGGGTGTGGGGTGCGTAGCCCCCACCTAGTTTGATTTTACATCGTCTGGTTTCTGTTAAGAGGGTATGTAAGTCATTTTTAAGTTCTGGAAAGAGTTAGTCATTGGTGTTCTAAGTGTACATGTATGTGGTTTACAAGATAGTACTTTGAATTTTAGCATTGTTATAAGTTTCAGTCAAGTGAGTTTTCAGTATTTTGAAAATTAGGTATTTTGGTCTCGGTCAAATGAAGGTCAGTCAAATGAAATTTCAGTCATGTGAAGTAGACTCATATATGTTTATATATATATATATATATATATATATATATATATATATATATACATATATGTGTGTGTATGTGTGTGTGTGTGTGTATATATATATATATATATATATATATATATATATATATATATATATATATATATACATACACACACACACACACACACACACACACACACACACACACACACACACACACACACACACACACACACCGACACACACACACACTTAAAAGCTGCATTTGTTTTTAAACTGCAGGTTGTTTCCCAAGGATTCACACTCTGATCCTGTCCAGAGTAATTCAGTTTTATGACGTTTCCACAGTATTGACAGAGAATGACAGTATTGATGCTACGTAAATGCAAGGGCTGCTTTGCAAAGATAGCTTTCCTTGAATGAAATTAATTGTTCTGACACTCATCCAGTCTATTTGTGGTGCTTTGTCTATAGAATCTGCAGAGTGTTTTGTTCTTTCCCTTCTTAAGCATAACTATATCTCTCAACTGGCCCTGATTTCAAAGAATGTTAATGATTTTGGCTCATATTTTGCCCTGTGCCTCATACATTTTTGATTTTCTGATAAAGAGTCAGTCAATATTGCAAACATTGGTGTTTCATACTTGTTATTGTCCAAAACTGCATGTTGATACAAAATCCATTGTTTTCTATTATTTTAAGTGAATTACAGCAATATTTAAAAATTGTTCCTGATTTTGAGCCTTTGTCTAATTATTTTTGACTTTGTCCAGAATTTTTGCAGAAAGAAGTTGAATGGTATAAATGTAACCATCTGCAAGAGATAATGAGTGTAGTGAGTTAGGCTGTTTCTCAAGGATAAAGAGGTTTATTTTAAGGTGTTTCAGGCTGATTCTTAAAGATACCTTCTCTACAAAGGGCAGATTATTCTCATGTTACAGTAATTTAACAGGAATTATGTTGAGACCTTGGTACTTTCTACGTGTTACAGACTACCAAAAAGGATTGCCTGTCCTAGGGTAATGAATGTCTCCCAGCAGCACATATCTTTACAAGGATCAGCTTTGCTAAAGCTGACACCAACTGTTGGTGGTACACATCTTTCACTGGAAAAGCCTGTTTCAAAGCTTTTGTGGATAATAAGGAATGTGGATATTTAGGTTTTATTTAACTGATTTGTTTTTTAATTTTATTTTATGTATATGTTAACTGCACAAACCCACTGGAGACTAGTGTCCCTTTTCAGAGTGGTTTAATGACTTGGTGAATAAGATACCAGGCAAATAAAAGTGAAAGTAATGAAAGCCTACATCTTGGATTACAGTGTGCTTCTTATTTACAGTTTAGAGCATTCATCCTCAGTGTTAATTGCCAGATTGTTGAGTTTGATGTAAGCCTTGGGTACTGTAAGCTGTAGCATTAATATCTTTACAGGAGTCATGATCAGTGCTGAATATGTGGTCATGAATCTAATAGTAATGTGGACTGTCACAAAAGTTGAAGTAAAAATATTCCTGTATCTTTAGCATATAGAACTGTGGCATTAACAGGCAAACCTTTGATCTGGTAATTGGTCTGTTTTAAAGTATGCATTGAGACATGCTTCAGAGTGCAATATAAACTAATGAGATTGTCCTGGTTTTCACACAGCGTGACTCTGGAGGACCGTTGGTATGTAATGGAGAACTCTGGGGAGTTGTGTCATGGGGTGAAGGCTGTGCTCTACCAAATCTACCAGGTGTCTACACCAAGGTCTGCAACTATTTGTTCTGGATTGATGAAGTAATGTCTACTGAATAGGACTTTCTTCTTAGATATTATTTCTAACAGTGTTAAAGGAATTGATTGTTTCTGACCATGTTCTTGCTGAGAAGACATCAATGTTGAGATCACATTTTTATCTTCTGTTTAGATATGTTTGCAGCTGAGATACGTTAGCGATAACAAATACCTAATCCCATAGTTTTGTGTTATCACCTAAAATGTAGTGTCATTTGTTTTACTGTACTGCACCATCTCATATAGTTAAGCAATTGGTAGGTATCTCTGTAAATCAATAATTTATAAGATGCTGTTATTTTCTGCTTGCATATGTCATAATTAGAAAGCTTCCGAAATCACATTTAAAAGTGAAATGCAAATCAATGTCTCATTTTGGGAACACAAATATTAAATAAATATTCATCCTTACAACAATTTGAATGCATGAGTACTTCTGTTTTTAGAGTAAACTATGTTTTACTTTTAAGTAATTGGCACTACATATGAATATACAAATGGTATTTTCTTCATGGCTGTGAATATTTTCTATTATGAAACATATTTTAACTTATATTAATTTTGGACACCATGACTACCTTTTGGCTATTGTTGTGACATTTTTCTTGATTACTTAATGATTTCTTGAAGGTTCCATAATTGGATTTCCTAACTGGCCTTCAGAGGACTAGTACTTTTTTCCCCTCCAGAGTTCCTTAGCAGTTTTCATTACATTGACTTAAAACAACATTTTTGCCATTAAAAAAAACAGTGGGCTGAATTATTAAGATTTGATTAACTGAATGTCAGACAAAAAGAGCATTACAGAAGAACCGAGGTAAGTATTTATTTTGTCAAAACAGGTTAGCAGTTTTCATTGTGAATACTACAAATAAGTGGAATCTGGAACCCCCACCTCAGAAAAATGAAGCTGAGGAGATCATCAATAAAATAATTACATTCATGCCACATTTCTCCAAGCCGTTATTGCAAAGGTTGAAAATCTTCACATAACTTCATTTTCTCTGTATTTAGAGTTAAAACAGCTGGTGGCTTGCTGGCTTCGAATCAAGAGAGACAGTTACAAGTACTAAGAAGTCATTAAGAAAGTTAAAGTACTAAGAAGTCATTAAGAAAGTTAAAGTACTGAGAAGTCATTAGCAGGTGCAGACTTATGATGGAAAGAAAATCAGCCCAGGTTCCATAGCACAGAGGAATGAAGCCATGACTATGACCCAAATTATCCAACATTGATTAGCAGTATGGTCAGTGTGCTGTTTGTGCATGACACATATGGGTATTCTACTACTGATAGGGGCCCGCATGGTGATAATTCCACTGGATGCATGCATTTTAGGGCCTGTACTTACAGAGGTATTCAGATGCTCTCACATGTTACATGCAAAGCCATAACAAAGTCATACAGAACAATTGTATATGTCTGCAGAGGGGGGATGCTGTGTCCATATGAAACTGTTTACAGTACCATGATGTATGGGTTTAAGGATTGCAATGGTCCTACACAGTTGGATGGTGAGACTTGCAAATTGCTAATTGCTGGCAATATATAAGGTAGATACAGTGGGGGGATCATGATCAGTAACACATACCTGGCTACCAAGGAGCAATGCTGGGAGAAGCTGACAAATAAGGGTATCAGTTTTTTTGGAATATAGCTTCTGCCTGTGCTATATTGTATATAGTGTACAGTGTATATATGTGCTTCAACAAAGTATTAGTTTAAGGGTGTGCACACACAACAAAGTGATAGTTTAAGGGTGTGCACACTTATGCAACCAGCGTATTGTACATTTTTTTTTTTTATATTTTTTCCCTTAACAGATTTGCTTGTTTTTCAATTGAATTGTACAGGTCATAGGTCACATTAAAGGTGGCAAAAGTTTTGAAATGATTTATTGTGGTCTCATTTTTTTATATCACAAAAAACTGGCATTTTAACAGAGGTGTATAAACTTTTTATATCCACTGTAAGCTGAATAGCTAAGCCACTGAAGCCATCAGATCATGCTACCACACATAACAACATTCTAATCATAGGTGACTCAGTTTTCAGACACTTAGATGTTCCAGTTTGCCAGGCTGAGTGAGTATATAGTGAGCTTTCTTTCAGGTGATAGAAATCCCAAGACCACAAGGGCCACTAGATCCCTGTTCCCAACTGCAAATGCTATCTGATACTTAACTATGTTCATGTGGTCAATCTTAGATGCTCCATCCTAAGTGGGAAGAAAGCAGCCTTGAGAACCATCTTGCTGTCATTGCAGATTATGCCACAATGCAGACAGAATGTAGTTGCTTCTAGTAACTGGCTCTGTAACTATTGCCTTTGTGGGAGGAGACAATGTGTGCCCCTTAGGAAAAAATGGTCAGCAGTCCAGGGTGACCTGCACTTCTCCTCACAGGGCTTCTACATATTGCTAAAACAATCTCTGACCCAGCAGCACATTTTTAAGCAGTGCCCGTCTTCTAGACTTTTCAGCTTAATAAATTCAAATCAAGTCCATACAAAAATGCCACTGCTCAATGTTATGAGCCTAAACAAGAAAACGACCAGTCTTGAGGCCTACCTGACCCTTAAGTACATACACTTATGTGTAATTCTTGAAACTTGGTTCCAGTGTTATGAAAGCAGTCCCACTCTTCCAAAGTTTAGTGCCTATCATTTGTTCAGAATATTCAGTGAAGTTGGAGAAGTATCAGCATTCATCCATAAACCTATGATCTCAGAACAGACTCAGCATGATAATGACCTGAACTCTTGGATATTTTAGTGTCAATAAACAATCAACTTAATGTATGTCACTGTTAATTACAGATTCACTTCTATGGCTCCTACTACTGCCTATGATATCTTCCTAAATCAACTTGAATTCTTAACGATTAAACTTTATATAACTTTCCTGGGTGACATTTACTCATTCATTCATTGTTCACATACACCACTACTAACAAATATGTGCAGCATGTCGTCGACATTACTAATGTTAATTCCTTAGATGAGATAATGCCCTGTCCTGCTAGGGGCTGTAATCATCTTGATCTCACTTCACTAATGTACCTATCTGCTCCATACCTAAAGACTCCCTCTCTATGGTCAAATCACCCAGTCATCACATTTTCTGTGAGAACTCTACACAAGTTTAAAAACACACACCACACAGTATAGAGGGATTTCTCTAAGGCCAATCTCCTAGTGCTGTCAGATAACCTACTTTAATTTAAAATCACTTCCATATAATGGGACCATATCGCTAAAACAGCTGCTTATACCATCTTCTTTTATACTCACCTGAATTCCTCCAATGAGATCAATACACCTATCCACCATGCATATGATGGCAAATTTAAAAATAAATGCCTATGGTAAAATCCTACTACTAACAAATTCAAACAAGTCTGCTGAATTTGGATATTAAAGACTGGATTTAATAACATGGGCTTGTGTATAAGAACACTACTGTCTTAACTTGTTATAAATGACATATACTACATTGAACATCAAGGGAAAGCATGATGATTTTCTTATATGAGTAAATGTGCATAACAAGTCATGTAATTGCTTTAACTTGAATTGTAGTTTTTGTAACCCATCTTGACCATATATAATACTTAAGCGGTTACCAAGATAACTAATATTTTATACATGACATCAAACTGACAAAGTTGTTCAAGAGAAACAATAGAAGCCTGAACTTGAAATGTCACAGAATGTAACAATCATATTCTGAACAAATAGTATTAAATTGACACTAGACACTCAGTTTAATAACATGGCTTGAGTATAATAACACTACTGTTTTAACTTGTCATAAATGACATACAAAATACTGAACATCAAGGGGAAGCATGATGATTTTCTTACCTACGTAAATATGCATAACAAGTCATGTAATTGCTTTAACTTGAATTGTAGTTTTTGTAACCCATCTTGACCATACATAATACTTAAGCTGTTACCAAGGTAACAGATGTTTTATACATGACATCAAACTGACAAAGTTGTTCAAGGGAAACAATAGAAGCCTGAACTAAGAATGTCACAGAATGTAACAACCACATTCTGGACAAATAGTATTAAATTGACAATAATCACTGTTTAACCTTTGCTGATTATACAAAATAGAATGTTGCTATTTAAATCTAAAAACTTTCAGTATATGCCATAAAATGGCAATATATGAATGTGGAAAGGGAACATGTAATCATTAATCACAATAAGTGAACTTATTGTTTTTAACCTATAATTTCACTCATTTTATAATAAGAAATAACAGATATGAAAATCCTTATGTGTAGGAAATAGGGGGAAGAGGGATGCACTGATAATTAAAATGCACTAACTTTAAAAATGTTTGCATAAAACAAACTTGATGCTTTAAGTAAGTTAGCAACAAACAAAGTGATTAATTAAATGCTGGCAAACAATGAAATATAACTTCTGATATATCCAGTGAAATACATTGTATTATACACATTAGGTATGAATATTATTACCATCTGTTTAGATTAAGTAATACGTTTTGAAAGAGTTCATCAATAAGGGTGAATATGTTAAATAACTGTGTGCTATAATCTTTTACTGAGGTTTTATATATGATACATCCTACTTTACTATGATTGAATTGCTTGTCATCTATCATTTGTGTAAATATTAATTGCTTATAGAATAAGTAGACATTTATATTGTATTAGAATTCTGTTTAATCTACAATAGTACTATATATGTTCAAAATAATATAAATATTGCTTATTCCTATTACAAATATTCTCCATACGATAATTCAATTTATGGAGCTCAGGTATTCTGGATTGTCAAGGGATGAGTAATAATCTGATGGACTTAGGTTTATCCATCAGATTAAGAATGATTTTCATTCCATGGTTAGTGCAGATCTTAGTTTTGTTAACATTTATTTAAATTTAGTTCACAAAAACATTTTTAGTATGCCTGACCAAAACATTACTTTACTGGTAAACACTCAAAGTATAAAACTGATAATTTCCTTTAAAATCTCAAACATATACTTTATAGTTATCAGAGGAAAATGTTTAATAATCACAATAAAACAAAAAATACATAGTCTAAATAACCTAAGATGAATTTAACTTTATTATCTTTAAATACCAATGGCTTAAACAATCCTAGAAAGAGATCAAATCTATTGAAATATTTAAAACTGAACAAAGCACAAATTGCCTTCCTTCAAGAAACTCATTTCAAAACAAATGACAATTACAAATGGAATCCTAAGGAATATACGATATTGGCACAATCCATTTATAAGACAGAGACAAAAGGGGTAACAATTTTATGGAAAATAAATGTGATTAACCAGAAATAATTTATAAGCATGAAGATAAAGAAGGCCTAATGGCATTAGTAATAGCTAATATAATACCAGAATATGGACCCTAGCCAATCTATACAGATTCCCAGGCATTGGATCAGGAACTATTAAAAACACTTGGATTTCATTTCCGGTAATTATAAAGGCAACTTAATATTAGGAGGAGATTTTAACTGTATATTTGATATTTTTGAAACTACAAATAAAAGTCCGCCACATACATCTGCTGTATCAAAAGATTTAAACAAGTGGGTAAAATAATTTCTTCTTGTAGATACTTTCAAATTTAAAGACGATAAATCTTTGTTGCTTTCCCATCAAGATCACGTATTTGGTACGCAAACTAGAATAGATAAAACATTTGCTGCCCATGACTTACACTCTAAAATCATTACTATCTCAATCACTCCCTACCCCTTTTCAGACCACAATTCATTGATACTAAAACTTCAAAATGGGTACAAACCATTAATCTTTAACTCCAGAATTCCAGCATATATAACTAAAATTAAAGAGTTCAAACCCTGGTTATTATCTGAATTACAGTTCTTCTTCGATATTAATTACACCATGAAGATAAATAAAATAATGATATGGGACTCATTAAAAGCTTACATATATGGTAAAACCCCAACTTGGTATAAAAAAATCAGAGAATGGGATTCTGAATTATTAGATCTACAATCCAAACTTTTGTCAGTAAAAGCTGACAAAAATCAAAATCATTTGGAGATGAAAAAGAAATAGAAGTATTAAACAATAAATACAACGAAATTCTAACACATAAAGCTAGTTTAGCTTTAGAAAAACTAAAAATTAATACCTTTGCCACTTCTCCCAAATATCTACATAATTTATCCACAAGAATCAAAATACAATCAAAAGCTAATAACATTAAAAGTATCTTCCATGAAAAGAAAGGGGAAAATGTCTCAGATATAGGTGACATTCTTGATGCCTATAGACATCACTATATGGAACATTTCCAAAAAGAAAATATACATAGCGATCAATTAAATCTAGATGAAAAATGTTCTAATATACAAAAAAATGCCAGAAAATTAAAACTAGATCTGCAAGCACTCATATCCTACAAAGAAATTACAGATACAATAAAAGAGGGTAAAATAATAAAGTTCCAGGTATAGATGAGATAATTATGGAAATATATAAACTTTTTCCTGCAAAGATACTATCCCTCTTCCATAAATCTCTATTAGAAATTCAGTCACAAGCTTTAATACCTCCCTCTTGGAGACATTCCTTAATCACACCAGTCTTAAAGGAAAACAAATTCCCAAACCTATATACCTCAAATTGACCTATATCATTATTAAATAATGACTGTAAGATATTTATGACAATATTAACTAACAGAATGAAAATACCACTATCCAAAACAATAAATAATGATCAAACTGGATTTATATATCATAGACACATACACGACAATATTAAAAGGATAATTTCTCTTATAGATTATGTTAATAAAGAAAATAAAGAAACACTCATAATTGGCTTAGATATAGAGAAAGCCTTTGATTCCCTAAATTGGGACTATTTATTCAAAATTCTGGTGTTATTTGAATTTCCTCCTTCCTTTGTTCATCTTCTAAAGAATATATATGCAAATAATTTAGCGTATGTTAAACTAGGTCCTTTCACCTCTGAATCTATACATATAACAAAGGGTACTAAACAAGGATGTCCCATGTCACCGATTCTGTTTTCTCCAGCTATTGAAATATTGGCAGATTCAATATGTAACAATACAAAAATCAAAGGAGTAGATGTTTATGAACAATACAATTCTAAAGTAATGCTCTTTGCTAATGACATATTATTAACACTATCCAGTGCAAAAGAGACATTAGAAGAATGAGATATTTTAATTGACACATTTTACAGGACTTCAGGACTCCATTTCAATAAATCAAAAACAAAAATTTTTATTTTTAAATAAAAAAAAAAAAGAATTGCAGATGAAGGGGAGTCACATTATAGGGAAACAAGAATCTACCTTAAAATATGTAAGAATTGAGTTATGCAAGGATAATAATGAATTCGTCTCAAAAAACTGCAATAACATCATCAATACAATTAAAATCTCTATGGAAAAGTGGAAAAACTAATATTAACATTTGAAGATAGACTACAGTTAATAAAATGGTTTTACTATCCAAGATTCTATATATAACTTTGGCAATACAACTGTTTCCAAATAATATAATTTTTATGGTTTCCCAAAAGAAACAGAATAGCTTTAATACATCATATCAGACCATGGAAACAGGGAGGATTAAACTTTCCTGATATAGAAACATATATAAAAGCATCAATATCTAAAACAATCTCAGATTGGATAAGTCCAAATTATTCTCTAAATTGGAAAGAATTACTAACTGTAATATCAATAAATGAATTTGATTTACAAAAAAAATTTCAAATAACAGATAAAAACAATTCCCATGGCACATGTGTATTAATATGCAATATAACATAACTAAGACCATTAAAACTTGTATGATTAATTATTACATTGACTCATTTAGGAAAATTATTAATGCAAATATAGATTTAAAAATCTGCTTTGATATTTTAACACCATTCATAGTTACAAAGAGCTATCCACATAAAATATACAGAGAAATAATTAATTCCTGGGAACAGAAAGGATTTGTTTGTTGGTTTCAATGTATCAAAGAAAAGTTCTGGATATGCAAACAATAGAAACAACATACAAAATTCCACAAGACTGGCTAACTATGGAAAGCATTCTGATGTATTGGCAAGATTTATGCAGAACAATTAGTAATTATTCAGTTAAAGAAATACCTAAACTTACAAAATACCTATATGAAATCATATATAATGATTATGACATGAGAAATGGTGTTTCAAAATTTTACAAGTATATTGATAAATTATAAAACAACACCCAAATCCTCATATTGGAATTATATAACAAAAGGACAGTCATTACAGCTAACTGAAGAAGTTAAATCAAATGTTTTTTTTATCAATAAAGCATACATCCTTTACACAATACTGGACAGTTTTTAATTGGAAATGCTTGCACAGAGCATTCTTAACTCCAGATAGAATTACTAAAATTAATTCTTCCACAAAGGGAATATGTTGGAGGTGTGAGCAAATACACAATGCAGATTGGAATCACATTTTTTTTCGACTGTGTTAAAATTAAGCCATTTTGGAATGATATTAAAAACTTTTTTACACGCTTTATTTAATGAATCGTTTGACTTATCTAAAACTCTAGTATTATTAAATGTATATGAAGGTCCTTATCTGAATGAGTCAAATATGTATCTAGTAGTGGCAATACTTGCAATCTCAAGGAAGTGTATAACAAGAAGATGGAATACAAACACAATACCGACTTTGGAAGACTTCTGCAGCCTACTGAAGACCACAGCATTGTTGGAAATTAAAATTAAAGAATTAAGGATTCATCCTAAGCCATTTATTAACAATCCATGGAAAAAAAAGTCTTATCATTGATTGATACTTTACAATAACTGAACAGATACACTCTGATAATTGGATTGTTATACTTATAAAGTAATTGTATAAACTGAGCTCTCTTATAGTGTCAGGCTGATTAAATAGTGTACATAGTTATTTATGATGTTATATACAAATACTATGGAATTTATTTAACTGTATTTGAAAAATAAAAATATTTTTGAAATAAATAATGATATGAATAACATGAAATCCATCATTCCCAGCCAATTTAGCTTTGTGAAGAGGAGTAACATCAGCTACACTCATCTGGCAAATGCTTTCATAATATCCCACATTTTGATATCATGAATAATTTCTCTTACTTAAATATCAACCACTGTGTAACGCACAGGATTGTCAACTAACTCACAGACAGAAATTATACAGTGGGGATTGGAAGCATACTTCCTTTTTAAAAGGCTTGGTACCAGGGGCATTCTGCAGAGTTGTGTGATGGGTTCACTCCTACTTGACATTTACTTGTCTGATGTCTAGTATGACACCAGGGTCTCTTGCTAACAAAGTTTGCCAATGACTGGAAACTTGATGCTGTGTTAAACTACCTGTCAGATACCCTCATATATGCATGAGGGCCTAATCCATACTAATTTATGTTGTCTACTTAATGCAAATAATGCAGTATAGTACTGTTTTTGAAATAAAACACCACCCATGCCTATTACATTGAAACCCCCCAAAACTGATAGCATTAGTAGATATCTAGGCACCTTCATGGACAATGAGGTTATGTTTGACCATCACGTATCAACTGTCATTAGGAAATTCTTTTACCTAATACTACTAATTGCTAAAGGCCTATCCACCAGATACAAGGAGATTATTGTTCCTCCCTACTCACCTCCATTCAAGCTCATACTAAAATATAATGCCCTCATGGTATGTACTTATTCAAGCAAAATGTCCGACATAAAAAACGTACTAACAACAAAAGTCTTGGAAATATCCACTTTAAGTTACACTGGATGAGTGAAAGCCCTTTCACTCTTCTCCATTTGTTATAGATTCTTGCATGAGATTATCTTCTTTGCTTTAAGGCTATGAAAGATTCAATCTTGCTTGACCTATTACATGTCCAAAAATGTTAATAGCAGGAGCACCCACTCCAATGACCTAAATCTATAGAGAAATATTTTGAGAACCTTTTGTTGAGATAGAGCTCTTTCTCTCTCTCTCTCTCTCTCTCTCTCTCTCTCTCTCAAAGGATCCACTACATTTGAAATAAGCTTTCCCACCATATCAAAGTACCTCCATAACTTTATTTAAAACAAATCTTGACAAGTTGATGGGGATTAGTAAGTTCCACCTCTAGGCTTTCCATTTTGCTCTTATTTGTAGAATAAACAAATAATGTGAGTTACCCTGGCTAGGTTTTTAGTGGTCTACAGGACTGTTTGCTTAATATGAGCCTGTAAACCAATTATGTGCTGCTAGTGCAGACCCCATACATGCCATGCATGTGTATACTAGCTAAAAGTGGTACAGGCCAGTAGGTCAGGGAGCAGATATTACAGAGCATGAAGCAGGATGTGAATGCTGTAGATAACCATAGTAGGTACCAAAGAAGAATTCCTGACATGATCTCCCATGAAAGTAGAATATGCAGGACTTTGCAGTGAATGGGACCAGTACAGACATAGGCCCACCAACTCTGAAATGACTTACAGAGGAGAAGAGGTTTATGTTGTCAGTCACCAAACAGCAGGACAGTCCTGTCATGTGTGATGGTAGCACCTACTACCCATATATCAATAGCAGAAGCAGTGGGTTAGTTTTGACTACTAGACTATGGTATAGCACACACCACTGCACAAAATGAAGACAATATGACTGCTGATTGTCTAAACATCTGTCCCATATGCACCTCCAGTTTGCAAATACAATGTCCTACTGAATAAAGTACATGTTACAAAGTATTGTATAGCACTATTTGTCATGCATTCCACTATACATGCCACAAAAGGATACCTGAAGCATATGTTAGTGGGATTACAGTTGTGTCATATTTTAATTCATTCACAGGTTTTACTGTTGAAGGGTCCAGCACAATGGGACAATGGAGAACTGATGTTAGCATGACTGTTCTCACTGATAATGAAGGCAGATGGTACGGGTCAGTGACACAGTAGCACTGTCTGTGGTAACTTCTACATCCACAGGTAAAGGGGACACTGTTGAGGTAGCTGCTGAATGCACAGCTTCAGTGTAATCTGATGCACTGCTGATAGCTGGGAGTCCCACATGAGATCTTCTTCTGTCCCTACCTGATACAATATCTGATATGCCCACCATCTTTGACTTTGGTATTCCTACTGTAGGAGAGAAATGTAAGGCAGTCTGACATCACCATAACTCTGGTAACACCCTTGATATGTGTGGGGTACTTGGAATTAATCAGAAGATGCACAAGTCAGTGATCCAGGCACAGACAGGTTGTACACACATCACTGTGAAGCTGATGATTTTGCTCAGTGGTATGCATGAGGAAATGTGTCAAGTGTACAGTGACCTGGAGTAATACCATAATGAGATGATAGTGTCACTGAAATCAGTGTTGGCAAACACTGAATCTCTGCTAGTGCATCCATGTAGCACATTATAATTGCCATCCAGGATAACGCCACTGGCCGTATGGCCTATGACAGTGAGAGGGTCTGGATACAATGTAGACATTCATCGGTGTCACATATTAGAGGGCACAGTCTGTTGCTATTACATTATCAGTGTTACATGCTCACATGGCATGACACCACTTATCGTGCATGATGTTTCTTGGGGGGGGTCAACCCATGGGTACCTCCACAGTCTGAGCCAGTAGGAACTTGAAGTTCACATTTGTCCCTGTCTGGAATGGATCCAACCTGTGCATGGTCAGCTGGTACAGTGGGCCCTGGAAACATAGACATAGCGGCAACCCAGCAATGTCACTAGAGGATGTGATCACTGATAGTCAGCAGTGTGAATTCTATCAAAAGTCACATAGCTGCACCCTGGTACCATGAGTAGAGAATGTGTTCCCTAACATCTAACAAACACCCAAAGGGCAAGGATAATGACTTCAATTACTGTGACCCTAACCCACACTGCAGTGTAGCAGTCAATGTTTACTTAGCCATCTTATCCTATTCATATGATGAAGACCGTGGTCTGCCCCTTTCCTACCCTATGCAGGTATGTTGATGTCTAATGTACAATGACTATTTTCCATAGTGTGTTACAGCATGCATCATATTGTTCTGTGTTGTCTGTAGCATGGCCTATAACTGTGGACCAGACACTGCTCCATTCTGAATGTTGCAATCTGTTGTGCTTATTGCTGTATCAGCTGTCCATCATCTACTACACTGTCTTCCCCTGTATCAAAACCCTCCCATGCTACTACTATGTCATGTAAAGCATGTATTGCTATATTGTTATCCGACTGCACTGCCTGTTTTGCAAGACCAGCATTATACACACAGCAATAGTATGCTGCATATGTCAACACTATACTGTAGTACCCACTGGAGGTGTCCACAAGACAGAGTCTGTCCTTCAGAATTCAGAATGCATATTGCATAAAGTTTCTGCTTATGGCATGGCCCATGTTGTATGTTACTTCATCCATGGTCTGTAAGTTGCGTTTGGGGGTCATTGTTCATCACTCAAAGGCATACCCAGCATCGTCTCTAACACACAAGGCACTACATGATATGTGGCCTGTTCTCAATATACATCATAGCTGACTGTGCAGCCCATTTTGTCTTTAATGTGTGTGCAACTACTAGTGAGGTGACAACATATCTCTCAACCTCATAGCACAAAAATTCTGGACAATGATACAAATAATGGGGGTCAAGACACACAGAGTGGGAAGGTGATTTTAAATATTGCTTTTGCAAACCTTGAAAGTTGCTAGAATAACAGGTTTTGTATTATAATGCACTTTATGAAGGATATGAAATATGAAACTCGAACATCTTTCATTATTTAGTGGCTTCAGTCCTAAGTGATTTGCCAGAAAACCACAGACCAAAAATAAGGCAACTGTTTGGATGTTCTGTAAAATTATGGACAGTTGAGAAGTACAGGTGTCACTATTGGAAGTTCCCTTGCAGGAACTATGATAAAATATTAATATAATTTATATAGAAATGTGACACTGTCAGCCCAGCTGGATAGAATTTTGTAAATAATTCTATGTCACTTGTGAATAGTAATATGATTTGTATACTTGCCTTAAAATGTAAGAAAACTATATGTTCTGTACGGAGCTTCAAGATTGTAACTGCAGTGTACCCTGCTGGAATAGAGCAGAAATGTGTATAAACTATATGTCAATGCAAATGTATGGTTTCATAGTAAAAATTGGGACATACAGAGTTAACTTGCAAAACTCTAAGAAAATAAGTTGATAAGTAAAGAGTTTTACAATGTGTTATAAAGTTAGTTTATCTCAGCTAAGAGACAGGATGTTTAGGCAAGGGGCTTCTTTCTATTGTCTGGAAACAGAGGTAATTACAGGTTTCCAAGGTAATTGTTTTATGACTTTCAGTTTCAGGCAAGCTTCTAAGAGAGAATTGTCAGCTTCTGAGAGATAAGTATTTTTAACAGAGACATGTTAAAAATTTAAGTTCCTGCTATCCTGGGAAACTTAGGCAGAGGTGACAAGAATGCTGTAATCTGAGATGATTCCGCAGTAATGTGTATTATTAACTTAAGAACTATCTCAGAGAGAATGTCAGGACATTTTGTATCTTGTCTTGGATCTGAAAACATTCCACTCACCAGTACTTGTCTTGCTCTGTAAGTAAGTTATTTAGGTACTGTGATTTATCTTAGAGATATATAGAAATACAGTAAGATTTGTCTAGATGTTTTCTGTATTTATGTGAGACTGTTCTGCAATGTTGTTTTAAAGTATTTCCCGTGATTGTGAACTCTATTGTCACTGTATTGAGTTAATGAGTATTGTCTTGTGATTTTATTGTTTATTATTAAACATATTTAAACTGTTTAACTGTGGCTGGTTTGCTTACAGATATTTAAGCTGTTAGAGTACTTTCATGTATTTGGGGATACTGTACAGGTCACTCTAGAATAGCCTTAGTTTGGTCAAACTTACCATTTGGATAATTTTAACATCACACAGTAGAATTGGTCACCCTTTGGGAAGGGCCTTAGTAGCTGATAAGGGTGGTTGGTGGAAGGTGTAATACCTTATAGTCTGGGCAGAAGGGGGCCTAGCTAGATAACCTGTGCCAGCCTTCCCCAGGAGTGTCTGTGTGTTTGTATATAATTCAAATCTCAAAGTGTGTGTATGTCAGCTACTTGAGCAGAGACATGAGGCACTGGCTGGACAGAGAGGGTGCTGGAGATTTTAACTTGATCACTTGATTGAGATCTGAACCCTATAGCTGTGCCAGTGGGGAGTCTTATTGGGGATCTGGAGAGAGGGAGAAACCAGCCCCAGACTGACTGTGATCTCTGTGTGCTCCTAAGGGAAATTATACTTTACTGTGTGTGTACTGTTCATCCTCCCAATGTGCACATCCCTCACTGGTATTAGCTGGCATCATAGGAACCATTGTTATAGGTTGGATCTGTGTCAAATGTGTGAATCATGTGACCTGCTCAGATGGTGCATGGACATATTATAGTTGTGGATTTTGCTTTACAGATTACCTGGAAGTTCAGGCAGTGGTAGCTATTATTACTTATGTGTCTCTGTGTGCCTGGACCAGGCAAGATGGGTCTAATCTGGCCACCTAGGAGCTCAAGCAAGGATTTAATTCCATAGAATGCATTTATGGCATTGTTCTCTTCTGTGGTGTCTTCTGGAACCAGATATGCTCCTCCACATTTTTAGTCTAATATTGAGGACTTGGTTACGTATTAATGAAGCAAAAGACTGTAATTTTCCTAATGTGTTGTAGGCCACAGATTGGTACATGTAGATAGGGTTGTCTGGGCTATACATTCCTATGTATCCATGGGAATAGATGCATCATGCATTTATGGCATTGTTCTCTTCTGTGGTGTCTTCTAGAACCAGATATGCTCCTCCACATTTTTATTCTAATGTTGAGGACTTGGTTACGTATTAATGAAGCAAAAGACTGTAATTTTCCTAACGTGTTGTAGGCCACAGATTGGTACATGTAGATAGGGTTGTCTGGGCTATACATTCCTATGTATCCATGGGAATGGATGCATCATGCAAATCCCATGAATTGGCTTATGGTTGAAACAGTGTGACCAGGTCATACTGTATATCTAGTGCTCACCTGCCTTCTATGATGTGATCAATTATTTGTTAATATGTGAGTCATTGCTCGTAACATCTTCATTGGCGATAGTGACCATATCACAATGCTTTGCCAGTAGTGACTTTAATGACAGCTAACCAACACATTGTTGAGCTATTGCTGTTTCTATGGATATCATGGATCCTATTATGTATTCCATAAATCACAGCATTCAGACTGGGTTGGAGTAGATATGCAGTGCTACCATTTTATGTATCTGAATCATCTGCCATATTGTCTTCCTATACTGCATATTCTATATTGCTAATTTGAATGGGATTTGCCTTTTACATCTCCTTGTGTGCTTACTTGTATGCGGTGTATCTGACAAAGTGTTGACCATTGCAGTTATATTCAGTCACTTGCACCCTGCACATGGTTGCTTTCTTTTCTGTTTTGGGTTTTACAAAATATGTGATTGCCAGGGAGAGACTTTTACATTCTGAAATTCCAAGATGTAGGTAAAGATGGAATTATGTGTTGTCGAACCTTAAATCTAAACTGAATGCTGCATCATTATTAGTCACTGCAAGAGTGCTGCACTGGCGTGTACCTTATGATTTACCCAGTTTTCACACTGCCACAGTATTTTGATGTCATAAAGTGCTGAGTAAAGACAATTTGTGCAGGCACTGTGACTTCTTTGCTATTATTTACCTTTAAGCCCCTGCACAGGACCAAGGCAAAATTGAAAGTCAGATTAATCCAACATGCTGTAAGTGTGAAAAGTAAATTGTAACTCTGATTTGTTACCTAGTAATTCTGAAATTGCTGTATCTCACAGAAGTTGCCTTGCTTTGAGGTACAGTGATCTTGGAGTCATGCATGAGTAGAAAGAGTGTGTGCCTGTGGGGGGTGGGGTTGCAGTTTTTAGATAGTGGAAGGTGGTTTATTTACCTTGTTATCTTGTTCTTGTCACTACCATATATGCCATGCACAGGTTTACCTTCCACATTTTCATTCCAGTTTTCTACCCCTTATTTTTTATTGTGACTGATAACCATAGAACAGACTGTACACCGCAAATTAAACACTTTAGTAATACACATAATTATTAATTTTGTACATTGTTGATTATTGCCATTTAATGGTTATCTTTTATGTAGTTATATACATATATGATTTATGCACCCATGAAAATAGTGACAGAATTGATTCCTAAAACTGTAATTGAAAATAACACAGTATATCCCCTGGTACCTGGTTGATATGACTAACATCTACTATCTGACAGTCTGCATGCAGTGACTGATACCTTTTGTATGTGTTGTGCAGAGTGAACAGTTAATGAGTGACTGTTGCAGTCTCTTCAGTGTGTATGCTGTGACTGACACCTTTTGTTTATGCACCATTTGCACTCAGTGAAAGCTGCTATCTATGCAGTATGTACATACTGAATGACACCTTCTGTGCATTTTGTACAGAGGGCATCCAGTGACTGTGCAGTGAGTATACAGTGACTAGCAGCTTTTGCATGTGTTGTACAGTGTCTACTCAGAGACTGGCAACTCTTATCTATGCAGTGTGCATACAGTGACTGACATCTTCCATGTATGCTATTATATAGCGTACAGTCAGTGACTGCCAGCTGCACCCTGTGCAGTGACTGACACAATCCATGTGTGCATTACATTATGTGCTCAGTGACTGATAGGTTGCTATTCTATACCCAGTGACTGACACCATTTGTGCTTGCTTTAAAATATGTTCACTTGATATCACTGCTTCTTGTGTAGTGTGCTTTAAGCAATTAACGTATTCTGTGTGCACTGTATTATATGTAGACAGTGACTGACAGCTGTTACCTGTGCATTGTAAATGAAAGAACACATGGTAATTGACATCTTTTGTATCTGCTGTATAGATCTGTATGCGCAGTGAGCACACAGTGACTAACAACTTCAGTGTCTGGTGTGCACAGTATGAACTCGGTGACCAGCATTGTCTATCTCTGCAATGTGTATGCAATGAATGGCACTTTCTACTTGTGCATGCAGTGTGCACTCAGTGTGTACTCATTGACTGATATTTGCTGTTTGTAGAGTGTGTACACAGCAACTGATGCCTTCTTTGTGTGTACTGTTCACAACATGCAGTCAGCAATTGTTATTTGCTATCTGTGCAATGCATGTACAATGACTTTCAACTTGTATGTATTTGGTTCAGTGTGCAGTTAGTGACCAACGCTGCTTATCACTGAAATATATATATATATATATATATATATATATATATATATATATATATATATATATATATATATATACAATGACTGATGTTTTCCATGTGTGCTGTACAGAGTGCATTCAGTGAATGATAACTTGATAACTGCTATTTCTGCAGTGCATACATGGGGAATGGCGCCATCCATGTGTGCGCAGTGCATAATGTGCACTCACTGCTCAACATCTGCTATATATGCACAATGACTGACACATTCAATGTATGGTGAACAGTGTGCACTCATGATATCTATAATCTGTGAACAGTGTGCATTCATGATATCTGTAATCTGTGAAGTGTTCATGCAGTGACTGACACCTTCATTGTATGATATAGATGGTCTGCACTGACATCTTGTTTCTGTGCAGTGTGTACACATTGACTGACACCTATGTATACTGTTCAGAGTTAACTCAGTGACTGACAGCTCTGCATGCAATGACTAATACTGAACTCTTTTCTTTGTGCTATAAACAATGTGCACTCAGTGATCATATTTTATCTTTGCAGGTTGTATGCATTGATTGACACCTACTGTACATGCTGTACAGTTTGCACAAAGTGGATGACACCTTCTTTGTGCACACTCATTGATCAACATCTGCTATTTGTGCAGTGTGGCTGCATCTTTTCTTTGTGCTATATTGTATATATGCACTCATTGGACCAACTTCTGCTGTCTGTGCCATGTGTAGGCAATGACTGATACCGTCTGCCTTTACTGAGCACACTGTGCACTCAGTGATTGAAAGCTGCTGCCTCTGCAATGTCATTCAGTGACTGGCAACTTCTATGTCTGCTGTGCCCAGTGTACTAAACGACTGATACCTGTTATATGTGCAATGTCTATGCAGAAACTGACACATTCTATGTCTGCTGTGTACAATGTGTACAAAGAGGCTGACATCTACTATATGTGCAGTCTTTACTTAGTAGCTGACACACCGTGTGGTTGTTATGCACAGTGAAAATCATTAGCTGACACCTGATATTTGTGCAGTGTGTATGCAGTGACTAATACC
Source organism: Protopterus annectens (assembly GCF_019279795.1). Lineage (NCBI taxonomy): Eukaryota > Metazoa > Chordata > Ceratodontiformes > Protopteridae > Protopterus > Protopterus annectens. Next base: position 1,197,887,249 of record NC_056741.1, read on the forward strand.
TTCTGTGTTTGCTGTGCACAGTGTGACCTAAAAGACTGACATCTAATATTTATGCAATGTCCATGGTTGCTATGCACAATGGAAGTCAATAACTGACAGCAGCTGTTTATGCAGTATGCAAGCAGTGACTAACTCCTTCCACGTGTGCTGTACGTAGTATTTACTCATTGACTGATATTTGCCATATAGTGTACAAAGTCACTGACACCTTCCAGGTATGCTGTACTGTATGCATTCAGTGACAAATATTTGCCATCTGTGTAGTGTGTGCAAATGACTGACAACTTCTGTGTTGCTGTACAGTGTGCAGTCAGTGACTGACAGTTGTTATTTCTGCAATGTGTACACAGTGAGTGTCACCTTTCATGTGTGCAGTAAACAAATATGAATTCAGTGGTCACCTTCTGGTGTCTGTGTAGTATGCACACACTGATTGACAACTTCCATGTGTTCTGTACACAGTGTGCATTCAATGAATGCCAGCTGGTTTATGTCTGTATGGTGCACACAGACGCAAAGTTATTCAATCCCAAACCTGTTTTTAATCCACAATTTTAATATCTGTGTATGTGGAAATTAATGGGGTTGAGCATACTTTTAAATGTATGGCCTTACAGGTGTTAAATTTGTATTTGAGATGGGTGAAATAATTAATATCACAGAAAAGGTGGCATGCAGATAGATAGTAAGACTGAATGCTACAACAGAGTTGAAATTGAATGACCCCTTGTCTTTAAAACTTGTGCTGAAGAATCATACTTTGTTACATTGGTGATGTGATTTTGATTGCTATGGGTGATGTCTACACACACACACACACACACACACACACACACACACACACAGGCATATATATATATATATATATATATATATATATATATATATATATATATATATATATATAATATACATATACATATACATATCATAGTGATCTCATTATCTGTGCTTGTGTATTTATTTATTTATTTATTTTTTATTTAATAAATGTCTAGTTTACTTCAGTGTCAGCAATATTTTTCATATTTTTGGAATAATTGTTTTGTGCTTCAACTGTTCTTTACCCCTCTATTTTGGATTTTTTTCATGATATGTCACTTTAAATTGTTATTGCAACTATTACTAGTCTAAGAATCTATTCTATAACTGAAGAAAGAAAAGTATTTTTCATTTAGTTATCTTCCACAAACTCATACACTAATGTTTTAATTTCAGATCTTGTTAATTGCTTGATATAAGTACATAATAAGTATAACAGCTGTGGTAGCTTACATACATCTGCACAATTATAAAACAGAGGAGCTGGTCGCATATTTACATTTTTACTTAAAGCAATTGGTTGCAGTTTCTTAAGTGTTTAGGATTTCCCAAATGCCTTTTCACTACAGCATGGAGGAGGCAAGGCTGTAGAGCCTCTTCAACATCAACATCATTGTCAAGTGAGCTTCGTGCTGAACTCAAATAAGGGACATCCATGTAACGATTTAGAATGCCAAATCAGAAGTTAAACTAACATCTTGGAAAAAACACCACAGTTCTCAGAATTGCTTTCATGCTCTGAAATGACAACTTTAGTGGACTGCTTAACATGACGGCAAAGGTCAGATGGCATTCCATAGAGAATTATTAGGAGGCGGAGCATCACACAATGAAAAATAACAGAAAAAAGGTCACTATGATTTCAAATCATGAAAAGGTTATGGTGAAATCACAGAATGAGGCATTTCAGTAATAAAACAACCATGAAGCTAAGAACAACAAATCACTTTAAAATGGGAGTCTATTGGTACAGTAGTATTAGACATACTATTTAAAACTTGATCACTAAATGTGATGCCTACATAAGTGAAATGTTTTTTTTTTGTGAATTATACAAGAAAACATAATTTTTTTCATGCAGCTTCATTCTAGTTTTAATAAATGCATTGCTCTTCACATCTAAACAATAAAATACTTAATACTGCTTGAACTTTAAAATATACTTTCAATCTTACAAATCATTACAAAAGATTACAATGTTTTTTGTAATTTGCAGTTACTTTCACTGTTTCCATAAACATAGAGTAACAGTGCACTTCTTTAGTTATTTGTATTTAATATTCTTTGACTTTTGACTGCTTCTTATAACATTCTAACAATGGTGAAATTATGAAGCCTATGAAAAGATGTCCGGTTATTACTCATAGAAATCTCAAGTAGCAATGCAAGGTGAATATCTTTTGGGAAACTTAATTGTATGTAATAATGTTATTAATCCAGTCAATGAATCTGCAGACCTTGACAAAAACACTGGGGTGTCCCACCATTGCACATTGATAGCCCCAGGAAACAACACCGTGCAGTTCTCCATTGCATTCAAGGGGACCACCAGAATCTCCCTGCAATTAAATAAAAGTCATCATTAATTTCAATAATTTATGAATCAGATTAAAAAAATCACTAGTTAACTATGTACATTAATTGTACTCGGAACAGAGCAACAGTCATAAAAATTCAAAAGCCTTTGAGCTGAAGTCACAAATTCATTTTTATCATTGATGTAAATACAAAGAGAAAAATTGGCACTTACATAATCCAGATTAATTAAATCAAGTTTTAAATTTAGTAATATAAGTAAGCTGGCATGCCATATCTGAAAAAAAAATAATCACAAAGAAGACTGTATAATACATTTACCAGAAATGCATTATCATTTTTGAAAAAAAAAAACATGAAATTCTAATCCTGTGAGAGACTGGCATCATATCTAGAATTAGTTTGTCTGTCATCAGCCCACTGAGTTCTGGGATGGGCTTTGGCTCCTTTGTGACCCTGAATTCAAAAGAGTAGCTGTTAGAGAATGAATGAATGAATGAATGAATGAATAAATGAATGATTGCACTTTTACTATATATTGGCCCTTCAGAGCTACTGTATTTAAAAAAAATGTAGAGAGAGATGTGTATCTATTTAAACATTGACAACAAGCCAAAATAAATAATACAATAAACTCAGTGAGCCAGGATGAAAGCACTGTTAACATTTAATATTCACATCATCCGGTACCTTGGCATTTCACCTTCAACGGATAACATACTTTGAAATCAGCACCATTTATATATCCCACGTCACCTCCTAATTCACAATAACAAATTCATTCTTCAAGTGGTCAAAATAAATAATGTGACTCAACAACAAAGATTCTACAAATATAACCATATTTCTCATCTAACTGTTTATATTAAACATCAAAAAAATCATCTCATGTTATACTACTAGGGCTTTAACATATTAATTTATCTGACTGTCAAATTAACCTCAAGGTTATACCCTCTTGGATGCAATGTCCTGTAGTTCAAAATCATCTTACTTTCCAAGTGTAACAACCTCCCAATCAGATTACCCCAACTCTATGCATCATGGGTTGACCCAACACTAAAATATAAAGTTTCATCTGAGCCCTCATGTTCCATAACAAAATGCATTGCAACAGGGCTATTCATGTTTCTGTTACGAATATCACCCAAATGTTCCAGCACCCTAGTTCTCACCATCCTTTTAGTTTGCCCTACATACCATTTTGGGTTCTTGCAACCACACCCCAGAACATACATAGATGTGTACTTTGCTGTACAATGTTAAGTATTATTGACTATTTATTTCTTTATCATTTTATTCTGTACCATGCGCATATACTGCATATTGGCTAATATATATAATGCTACCATACTGAGATAGTAGAAGACATACGCAGGCACATAGGCATCTTTGTTAATGAAGGCAAATAAAATGAAAAATGCATATACTGATAAGGAGAAAAAGAGACAGGAGGCATTTCCCACAAAAAACTAAACAGCAAGGTAAACAATTCTGCAAAGGAGTATATTGGCAAGTAGACAAAGGCAGTGAGACACAGCAGACAGACAGATAGACTTTCAGACCAAAATGAGATAAACACACTGACAGATGCATCTCAGCTGAGTAGACAATGGCTCATTTTGTCCCTACATTATATGAAGAGAGACAAAATGGAGATCCTGGACTATGTGTTTCATGTGAGTATTAGCTTGGCATTGAGCAGAATCCTACCTTCCCTAAGGTTGCTGCCTCAGTATAGGCAAAAACTAATTGACTTTTGTTATTGGCTTAGCTTTTGGTGTCATTCAAAGGGGGGGTGCAATATTTTTCAGCCTGGGAGAATAAGATGGACAGGCTTCTCCTGGCATAGTCTGCATCTGTTCACTCTAACCTTTGAATATTTGTTAAAACATTGCCCACACCCAAAGTGCCTGTTTTATCAATGTCAACTAGATAAATGTACCAACATAATAAAACAAGAAAAAGAAAATGTAAAGGTGCTTTTGATCAATGCTTGGAGGTTAAACAAGAAACTCCACTCCATGCAAGCCCTCCTCATCTTGGAGGACATAGACATCTGTGTTGTGACTGAGAAGTGGTTTAAATTGGCAGAAATTACTCTGACTGTGCTGGGCTACAATGCACTCCACACATTTAGACCATATACTATACAGGAAGGAAAAAAGGTATCTTAGTCTTCATCCAGAAGAGACTTACATCAAGGCTGGTAAAGCAGCATGATTCTCTAGAGCTTCATCATATCTTACTCACCATCAAGAAAGGGCTTTAGCACATTCTAGCTAGCTTCAGAATGCCCTCGTTGACCCAGGAATAATATAGTGTCTACTTATATGAACTGGAGTCACTCAGCATTAGACCTAATATCATCTTCTGGGCAACTTCAACTACCTACCTTTCTAGACCTGACTATTTGTGGGTCATACCATAGAGAATTTTTACTGGACCCTACTGGAGAATAGACAGATTTTAGGTGCTGCCACTGTCCATTAGTGGTACAGGAGGCTGCCCTGGGGTACATTTCTTATTGTCCACCCACTGATCCAGATTGCACTTGAATAGGGACAGAGGTGAGCTTTGTTTTACATGGAAGGGAAGTCTGTTCCAGAGAAATCTTATTTTCTTAGAGATGCATCTGTCCCCCCATAGTATTCTTTTTATGTTGCAGAAAAAGATCGGGTCCCTGGATCAAACACTTCTGGTACCACATGACGTGTAGATGTGTAGCAGGTCCATCAGTAGTAGTTCAGAGGATGCCTTATATTGTAGGCACAGGTCTCCTCTCAGCAGTTCATAAGAGACTGAGTACAGTGACAGTGCTTTAAATCAGTCAGTGTTGGTCAGGTGTATTCTCCTTGTGAGGAACCTCTTACAGAGTTCAAACTGTTGCGATACATGCCAAAGGAGGCATTGTATTCAATAACTGGCCTCATGATGGCTGAGTAGAAAGGGACAATGACATCTCTGGATCTAGAAGCTATCATTCTGTTTATAATAATAAAGGATTTCCTTACCACAGTGGGCACATATTGATCAAATGAGAGGTCACTGTCTACATATGTTCCTAAGTCCTGAACTACTTGGGTAATCTCTTAAGGGCATATTATCAATGTGTTAGTTTTCCCAGGCTAATCAGTTTGCCAAAGGATACAGTAATGAACATTTTGGCATTTAGTTTCAGTCCTTGACTCTGGCACCAATCCTTTGTTTAGGTAGGCCTTCCAGTTGGATGATCAAGTCATTTATGGATTTGATAACTTCTCCTAACTTGCAATCATCCACAGACCTAGTCAGCCAGAGACCCTTGATATTTGCCTTTACTTCTGAGAAGTAGATGTCAACAGTAGAAGTCTCAGCACAAAGCCCTGCAGGACTCCACTGACAACTGGCCTTTTTGTGGAAGTAGCATTCCCTACCTTTATTTCCTGTGTCTTATCTGGCAACCCAATGGGCAACACTTTTTTTCCAAGTTTGATGAGCTTCTCCACTATGTCCAAGGGGAGGATTGTGTCAAAATCTTTAGCCAGATGTACATAGCTGGTGTGCATTGTCTTGCACTCATCCATTGCTTTGGTGACTTTTTGAAGCAGTCCACCAGGTTGAGTAAGCATTACGTGCCTTTAAGGAAACTGAAATGGGATAGGTCCAGTGACTGGAGGTTCCCAATGTTCTTATGATTAACTACATTCTAAGTCTTTCCATGAATTCACATGCAAAGCTGGTCAGACTTATGGGTAGGTAATTTTCAGTGTCATTGAAGGGCCTTCCCTTGTGTAGGAGGTATGATTGTCACTGTCCTCCCTCTCATGGTGCAAAGCCCACGTGGAGGCAGACTTTCAGGTTGAACACTATCCTTAGGGGCATAATTATTTTAACATATGACTGTAGTGCAACACATATCAAAAATATTATTAGAAAGCACTGGTTAATTTTACCACAAGTTCCTCAATTGAGAGAGATATACAATGATAGCCCATGGTTTAGTTATAAGAGAGATACCACATTAAAAATAAACTTTGTTATAAAAGAACAGACAAAGAAAGAGGGACATATTTCTGACAAGAAGGGTACTTACATATGCAATAGATGCAGTTTTTGTAAGTACATATGTATAAAAAAATCATTTGTGCATCTATACTATGATAAAGCTTTCAGACTACAAGCATATGGCAATTGTGAAACTAAAAATGTAATATATATGGCTAGATGCTGCAAATGCAGTGCATTTTATATAGGAAAAACAAATCAAAGGTTAAAGGATAGAATTTGTAACCACATGTCAGAGATCAAGAGAAAAATAGAAAGTAGTGCACTCTATAGCCATATTTGTGACACAGATCATACACATAATTTTAAATTTCTCATTTTGTATACAGTTCCTAAGTTGATTAGAGGAGGTAATATAAACAATATTACTTAAAATACAAGAAAATAAATGGATCTTAGGATTTAAGGCACAGTACCCACTGGGCTTAAATGATGCCTTCAGTTTAAAACCAGTATTAAGAGATTTACATCATAAAATACAATAAACTTACTCTCCCTTTAAATAAGATCTTATAATGATTTTAAAGATATTTTGGACCATGTCTTTAAATTGATTGATGTTTTTATTAGAAGATTGTTTAGTTGTTTAATTGCTTTGTTATGAATGTTATAAAATGAGTTTTCTCATTTCGTAAAATATACCTGATGCAGCAGTTCTCTGCAAAAGTTTTTACTTGTGAGTAAAGTTTAATAGTTACTTGTGGTTCAAGAACACTATTTATTTATTTATACATTAACATAAGGACATAGCTTGGAAATCTAGTCTGAGTCTCAGTCCTGCAATCTAGTTAATAAACTATCCTTATCTATGTGAGGCCTGCAACTAGTACAGTCACATTATTGCTGGATGGAGGAATGTCATTCAGGTCTTGGAAAAAAGTCTGACGTCTGCTGGTGGGCCATGGATAGTCTGCAACCTTAGGAAATGAATGCAAAGAGGTTCAGGAAATTCCATGTCATACTCTTTGGTAGGCATGAGCACTTTTTATTACTTAAATACACTGTTCTCTCTCTCAACACAATCCATTATATTTATTGATGAAAACAGTCAAAGTTGCAAGTGAACACAACTTGACAAATGTAAACTTTTCAACCTGGTATTTTCAACATTTTCATTAAATAATGAAACTTTAAACATGATTTTTCTTTCAGAAACATTCATAATGTGACTACACTCCTGTTGTATATCTAGACATAATCCATGTTTATGCATCAATAGAGAACTTTTGCATCCACACTATGAAATCATATTGTAAACAAGCATTCACGGGTGTTGCTTTAGGTGGATGAATGGTATAGTAGTTAGCATTGTAGCACTGCAGCCCAGCAGTGGTCTGTACTCTGGTTTGATTCCTAGCTTGTTGTGTTTTGTGCAAGCACTTTGTGGTCTCATCATTGCTTGCTATGTACACTGTCTACACTCTATGTCCAAACCACATTCATGAATTAGCAGACTTTTAAACTGCTCAAGTGTGTGTGCATGTCCATGTCCTCTAGTAAAGTGGCCTCCATTTCAAGACTGGCTGTTTGACTTATGACAATTTTTTGCACAGACAAGTTTAAATTCAACTAAGACAATGAATGAGATACGATAGGTACTGGAAAATGAATATGTTTCTTTATGGGATAGCAGAAAATAATTTTGATGTCAAAAGTATTGCAAATTTGTAAATTTATAATTTGTGTTTAAGTTGGGGACTAACTTACAGTGTGATTTTTTTTTAGTTTTACTTGAAGCCTTTAGTGCATGAGTAAAATATCAAGTATTATTTTAGATCCAGAGAAAATGGTTAACATTTTACTATTTGTATTCAAAATATTATGCAACTGAAAGATTAGGTTGGCAATTGTAAATTACTATAGTCAGACTACAGTTTTTAATATGTGAAACCAGAATTACAACAGTTGCGGTTTCCTTATTTTCAGTTAAATTTTACCATATAAACTTTTTTTCATCCTAATAGCCCATAGACAGGTTATCTGCTATGTAAATGGGTTTGCTGTTATTTTTCCAACCAATTGTATTGTGTAATAAGTAGTATGAGACTTTGGCTAGAGTAGGTAAGAAATCTTCCCCTTTGCCACATTGGATCTTAGGTACTTCAGCCTTAGCCATGCCAGCTATAGCAGACACATGTCTTAGCCTGCTGCCCTACATACAGAAAGAATATAACTCTGCACACATTTAAATTCTGATACTTTCGACCAGGTTCCAGTCCTTGGTGGATCAGACTCTTGGGTGCTCGCAGGCCCTCCTGATGCTAGAATGAAGAAAGAGTTATCTAAGACCCTTACCTAGCTCTCTATTGAGGCCCATAACTGAATGTCAAGGAATTATGAAAAAAAAAACAACTAAAGGACATCAGAAAATGTCAACAGTTGCTGTTATGTTTTAAAGTTATTTTTTGAAGGGGTGAAGCCCCTCATGTAGCCCTCAAAGATGGATGCTGCACCCCAACCACTCCTTAAATACAGTAATGCTGAGATCACCACATCTCAGAGAAAAACGGAATATTCTGGGACTAGTGATTAGAGTGCAAGTCCTGCTTAGTCATGAGTATTTAAATCTTACTTAGTGTATTTTATCAGTCAAAACAGAATGAATAAAAGTAACTTATAATTCTATTTACTCTGTTATGCTCAGGTTTTTATGTGATACAAATTCTCCCATGATTCATTGTATGACGACAGCGGGAATTCTAACTGATGGCACATGTAAGACTCATTGATTCATGCTGTGTGACAGAGTGTGTGGTTAGTCAAAAGGTTCAGTGGTTTTCGAAGAACAACCAGTCAAAACTGCTAAATTATTTAGATTTTCAGTACCACTTTCAAGAAAGGATGGATTGCTCCAAAGATATGTATTTTTTTTGCAAACTGTTATATGTGGATTAAATGAAAGTGAGCCAAAGATACTATAAAAATTTTAGCACCCATATATTTAATAAAATCTCTGCATTTTCCAGTATTTTCTTACTTCCCTGAAGGTACCTCTCTACTGTAACATTACTTTTATCTATTTGTCAGCATCCTCTCTGTAGCAATAAAACATGACTGATGATTAAATTCTGTTTTTCATTTTAAACATAATAACTGGATAACTATATAGGGAGAGTATAATTTGCATCTATGAAATAAGGTAGGTAGCCATGATTATATTAAAAAATAAAAAGCCTTTAGAGTAGAAGATTAAGAAACACTGGAAAAAACAGTGATTTTACAAAGTATTTTTGTAATGGGCCAGTGCTTAATGGTTTGTAGCTTATAAATATGTTAAATTGATAACGACAGTAAAAGATTAATAAAATAACTTTATATATTGTGAATTATTATTACGTTTTTAAACATTTTCATGTTGCTCTAATTCATATTTGGATAAGACTGAGTTATTGCTGGAAATTAATAAATAAGTATCTCCTTTTTAAAGCCATGGTTTATGTCTAACATAATCTATTAACAGTGCAGGCCATTAAACAAATATAAAGGAAAAATAGCTGAAACAACTGATACAAGTTAATACAGAGTTCAGAAGTAAGTCTGCAATTTAAACCATTCAATATAAATAAATACTGTATGTTCTAAAACTATTTAGTGGAAGGCATCAATGTTGTTATGCATAAGCAATGGAAATTAAGATAATATCAAATTATTTGTAGTGGGCAGCAGCATTTCATTTTCCTTAACTTGTGTTAAGATATCAAGACTCATTTGTCTCCCACTTTGTCTTACTAGTAACATCCTGTTACATATTTTCTACCTCAAAGCATGTAGAGACACTGACGTATCCTTGGCAAACGTAATAGACTACATTATGGCTAAAATGGATGAAAAGCATACTAGTGTAATTTTCATCAGTCCTTCTAAGACTTTTGACACATTGCCCATAACCATCTAATGACAGATTTGTGTTTTTTTCTTGTATTTTTATTAAACAATAGGATATACATGCAAACAACTTTAACATATAAAAAATGAGAGCATTTTTACATAAGGATGTACAGACATATTGTCATCATAGCACAGCAGGATTCAACAATGACCTAGGACATCATTTTTCCTAGCCCAAGCCAACTTACCTTCTTTCTGGTCTCTACTGTGATTGAATTCCCTTGGGATGAAGGAATCTCCTAAAGCTTACAGTCTTCATTCTCCGGTCCATCAGTGTTCAAGCTTCACAATATAAATCTGTCCATGCTTTTAGCCATATTAAGTGATTTTGATTTTATAGCCCAGCTGCCCTCTACTAACCAACATACTTAACCCATAAAAGATTCAGTTCATTTTCATGTCCACTTCAAAATCATCAATTTTTCCATTAATGGCAGGTGGGGGTTAGAATGGGAAAACTTTACCCATTCCCCATTTTTTTATGTTTAGGAAACTTCAGCCTCCTTATCTGAGACCTTCTTGTGCTGTTAAGCCATCTGCTAGTCCCTTGTTGTTTAATAACACAACTGGCCTCTGGTAATTTACCAGTTTTTCCATTTGCATAATTTACCAGTTTTTCTGTTTGCCAGCCTGTCCATTTACACCATCTCTTTGATAACTACTTAACACACTTAATAAACCCTAGACTCATAATTCTGCTTACCAGTTATGAAATGATTTTTGTGCAGACCATGACTTTTCTTTATCTTGCCTCTTCATATCTTTGTTGTTTGTACTTATAAATGAGTAAAGAGACAATCTCCTTACCCCAAATATTTATTCCTAACATTCTCAAAACCTCACATGTGGTCCATTCCCATCCTCTTATAAATCAAGCCCTCAAAGCTTTCATGTCCCATTCTGTTATATGCTTTATCCCTACTCCTTGGCATTTTAATAGCAGTGACCTGAATTGCCAACTCCATAGTCTGATCTATACTACCTAGCTATCAGTTTACCTTATTCTCTGTTGCCAGATCCAACCCACTTAAATGTTTCATTTTCTAGCCTTCTTCCCACATTCCCCTCTGAGATCCCTGTCTAGTAGTCTTCATTTGCAGGGTGCCATGCTCACCACAGCCATATAGCTACAAAAAATGTTCATATTCCAAACTCTTACCAGCCTCAGTAAGAAGCTGAGATCCCTCATAAAATCCTCCAAAGCTAGTTACGAAAATAAAATTGCCAAAGATTCCAAAGAGAACCACAAGGCATTCTATAACTATGTCAAGAATCTAAATGGCAATGCTCAGATCTGCTCTGAGCTAAAACAGAATGGCATCAAATATACTGATCCCAAGGATATTGCCAATATCCTGGCAGATCGATTCAGTGCCAACTTCACCCCCCCTCTCATTCCCTAAATGGCCCATCTCAATACCGGAAGATTGCCAAATTCCGGTAATAACAGCCACACAGGTAAAAAACGCACTCTTTAAAGCTAAGAATACAGCATCCATGGGACCAGATGACATCCCGGGCTGTGTACTACATGAACTACAATATGAACTGGCACCTCACCTAAGTGTCATGTTTAATCATAGCCTCACCTCAGGTTTTGTGCCCACTGAGTGGCGCACAGCTACAGTTATCCCACTCCACAAGGGGGGATCCACCTTGGATCCCGGAAACTACCGTCCCATCAGTCTGACAAGCCTTATCTGCAAGGCCATGGAGCGTATTATCATGGAACTTATAAACAAAGACATTGGCAACCTTCAAACACTGGACCCCACCCAGTTTGGGTTTGTGAAGGGCCGATCTTGTCTCCTGAACTTGATTGACTTCTTCGAATCAGTCTCCAGAGCCATGGACAAGGGTAAGGTGGTCCACACAGCCTATCTAGACCTTGCCAAGGCCTTTGACACCATCCCCTACTCTGGAATCATAGATAAACTTACTAAGCTGGGCATTAATCCCTACGTTACTCGATGGGTTGCCAACTGGCTTACTGACAGAACCCACACTGTAAAAGTAGCTGACTCCAAATCCAGCTCCAGACAAGTGACAAGTGGAGTACCTCAGGGTTCAGTCCAGGGACCACTCTTGTTTGGCATCTAATTCTCTGAAGTACAGGCCAACACTAAGGAACTCTGGATAACAAAGTTTGCAGATGACTGCAAACTGGGAGCCATTATTGAATCCCCAAATGATGTGGATACTCTACAAAAGGGCCTTACAGAAACAGATGCTTGGTGCCAGAGCCATGGGCTCAAGCTCAATGCCAAGAAATGTATAGTTATCCCCTTTGGGAAAAAACATGTATCCGTGAATTACCATATAGGTGGCAGTACACTAAACACTGAAAGTTTGATAAGAGACTTAGGGACACAGGTGGACAGTGGTCTCACCTTTGATAACCACATTGCCACAACAGTCAGGAAATCCTTCTATGTGGCACACCTCATCACTAAGGGCTTTTCATCCAGAAAAAGGAGGTCATTGTCCCACTGTACTCATCCCTCATTAGACCCATTATAGAATACAATGCCCTGTTTGGTATGTACCTCTCAAGACATCTGCAACAACTGGAAAGGCCACAGAAATACCTCACTAAAAGAATCACAAGCCTAAAGCAGATGCCCTATGCTGACCACCTTAAAAAACTCCAGCTATACTCTGTCGCATATCGTCTACTCAGAGGTGATCTTTGCTTAACATACAAGGCCATGTCAAACCCAGAGCTGTTGGTCATGCCACACTTAAAGAAATCCCAATCCCTCAGAGCCACACGCTCCAGGGATTTAAACCTTGTCATCACAATAAACAAAACATGCTGGAGGGATAGGTTCCTGACCCAGAGACTCCCCAGACTCTGGAATAGATTGCCCATACATGTCAAGCAGAGTGTCTCTTTGGCCCTCTTCAAAAGGAATCTTGACGATTGGATGGGAGAAAGGAAATTCACCCCGGGGATCACTTCAGTTGCCCTGCTAGACAGGGGTCCAGGGAAGTAAATAGTGTGGGAAGAAATAGCCAGGGAATTGTTATGGCTAGGCTTGTATAAGCCCTAGGGCTCATAGCCTAGTACCAACCTATGAATCTATGAACCTATGAATCTTATTTAACGTGAACTTTTATTTTCTAATTCTAGCTCTCTTACTCTACCATGGATGTTGTCATATGTTCAGTATCTGATACTGTGTTATTATAGCAAGGGCAAGCCTACAAATCATTGGGGTATTAGAAAAAGCTTAAATTAAATGCAAGGAAGTGCAGCATTACCACCTTTAATAAAGAAGTCTCAATAGTAGCTTCCACTGGAGACAGCACACTACACCAGAATCTTTCTATCATCAGAGATCTTGCTAACTTTGCAAACAACTCTGTATCATTTGACCTCGATGTAACAGCAGCAGCAGTCAGGAAATCCTTCTATTTAGCTCAATCTGATTCTAAAGACATTATTGTCCATCACTACATTTATACTACTATATTACCAGTTATATAATATAATGTCCCTTTATGTATGTATCTATCAAAACACACCATAAAACTATAACATCCACAGAGGGTTCTAACTGAAAAGACCACTGGAGTAAACAGCCTCAGCTAGCAGGACAGGTGTGAAGCTCTATCCCTATGCTTTTTCTTTATTTCTCTTATAGACTCTTTTTTGGAGACTTATGGTAGAATTACATATTGTTAAGGATAAACCCTCCTTGCTCTTCTACACTTCCGAAATCAAATGGCTCCACAAACATTTGAACTAAAGACCAGAATCTCCATAAAATAAATACACATATACATATATACATACATGCATACATTCGTACATGCACACATAAATTAGTAAATAAGACATTCTTGTTATGCAAATTTCTTACACAATACATCTAACCTTCTCTGGAATAATATTTCATTACATATAAAACAGAGGTATATCCTTGCCTCCTTTTTAGGCAAAAAGATTGATCTATGATCTGACTTATATAGCTCTCTTGGATGCAGGAGGTACCCTAGGAAGATGATGAGTATTTGGAAGGCAAATATGGTCTCTTAACAGCTTGTGCTTTGTAAATTCTATTAAGTTATGATTCTATGAAACCATATACATTTGTTGCATGCTTTCTGAGTTAATATTATACAGTCATCTGATGGTAAGAGGGTAATATGCCTCACTGTACATGTATATCACTAATGATAAAATAATGTCTTACACAGCTTCAGTTTCACTACTGAATTATATAGTTCTGTTTTATTAGTTGTCCAAAGATTCCTGAATTTCCTCTGCAGCTCTGTTTAGTTTGTACCCATAATATATTTCATTCTTGGATGGACTCTAACTCCCAAGTATACTTCCCCCTCTGAAATCAAAATAAGAGCATATTTCCTCTCCTATTTGAACAGTCACTGACTTTTGCAGATGACATCTTAAGTCAGCCTTCATCCCAAAGTAATTAAAGCATTTGAGTACAGCAGGTTATAACTTAAACACATCTGTTTTATCAATATGCAGTCATACACAAATAATTTTAAGTTCATCTAAATGGTTCCATCCATCATCTTTAAATAACTTCTCAGTCAGTTACTTTCTCTATTATTAAGAGAAGGAGGACTGGGAATAAAAGACAGTCTTGATGAGTACCTCTCCCTAATCTAATCTATCAGATAAACCATAATTAGCCATAATCCTTAAACAGAGTCTGCCATAGTATGCCTTACATCCATCACAAAACTGCCTTTCCCAATAACTTGTTCCATTGTCTTTAACATAAATATCCAACTGATAGTATCAAAAACTTCATTTTAGGATTACCTTCCATATATTTTTCTGTCAAACTCACAGTTGTATGAAGGCACCTGACGTTTGCAGATAACTGTACTGTAAGAAAAGTTGCTTGATTAAATTCCAACAACTTGGGAAGAACTTGCTCCCAACTCACTGCTAGCATCCATAGCTAGCACCCTTGAATATTTTTTTTTTTACATTAGCATTGCATGGTGTGATTGGCAGGTAATTCAAAAGATCTGCTGTCTCTCTTTCCATTTGGACAAGATTGTAATATGAAAGATTTATGCCTTTTGCTATGGTTTGTGAAAATCTACAAGGATTTAAAGACCCAGAAGGACAAATGAGCAAACTAATATTTGAAACAAATAGCTCTCTGACGCTATGTTTGGCCCACTCTTTTTTAAATTATCTTTGCTGATAAAATGTGCTGCCATTGTGGAGAATTTTAAAATGCACCATCGGTGGGTGACATTTGTAATGCATGTTTTTTAAGTTAGTACAAGTCCATATCCTAACTATACAATGCTTTTAAACTAAACAATTGTCTCTCTTAATGTAACCTCTTTCTCAATAGTAATAAAACTTAAATGGTACTCTTCTTGATAAAACTTTTCCTGAAACTACAGCTCAGTCACAAACTGCTGTATATCTTTTTTCAGATACAAAACACCTTATTTTCAGCTTGGACCAGGACATGACATGACACAGCTGGATGTGCATTACCATAGTGAATAGGCAGTAATGGCTACTTTATAGACCGATTGCATACTTTTGACCTATAGCCGATGACCAGTTGCCAGAATTGTTCTGGTCCTCATAATCCTTATGTGGGAGCAGTAATTATATTCCTCATTCAAATATTAATACTGAAACTTAAGATTACAAGTGCTGACTTTTAATGAAATGCTACTCAAGTAATCATTTTATTAGTAAAAACTTCAAAATCACAAACAGATGTCTAATTCCACAAATAGTAGCCAAATAATTTATTCTTAAACAGAATGAGTGCTTTCGTCTTGAATGACAAGACTTCATCAGATATCTCCACATCATTTTACTTGATTATTTATACCATGTGCCATTAATTCCATTAAAATCTAATTAAAATTTAAAGTCATATAATACCTTAAAAATACAAGCTCATGTAGTGACTTTATATATTGTGCTCGCTTTTCTAGGTAATCTTTTAAATATCATTGCACATCATTGTAAAAAACATAATTGTTGAAAATAATAAATGGTGTTAAAATATCATACAATAATTGATATATATAAAATACTAAATAACCAGTGAACACTTCCTCATTAATTACACTTGTAATACTTTTGCTATTAGCACTGGTTTGATGGTAATATACTCATTCAGACCTGGGGGAATGTAGGATTCAAGTCTTATTGTTTAACAACATGGGATCTTCTACATTCACTTGATCTACCACCAACTAAAGCAGATGAGATCTGAGTTTAACATCTCATCTGTAGTACAACACATTCAGGAGTGCAGCACCTCCCTTATGCTATTCAGCAGTGGCAGCAAAACCCACAGCCTTCTACACCACAGGCATGTGTGGTACCTGTTGCACCACTGACACTGCATAATTCTGTACTTATTGATCAGAATACAGCAGGATGAATCAGTACATATAACAATAAGTAGTCTAATCTGTTAGGAAGTGTTGTAATTCACTGTAGTTGGAGATCTCCACAAAAAAAAATTGTAAGTCCTTGTATACAGATGTGGGAAGGGTAGTATTCACTCATGTCATAGCACTGGAATTTCTGAGGAGAGTTTCTTTCTTCATTTTCATTTAACTAAGAAACATGAATAAGTAACGTACCTTCAAGAAGGCAGACAAGACAGGAAATAATCCATGTTTCTCCAAGTAGTGCATACAACATGGCATACACATGAATTTAGATAACTTATTTATTTATTTATGTATGCATGTATGTATGTATGTATGTATTTATTTATTCATTTATTCATTCATTTATTTATTTATTGACATATGATTACCAGGAAAGTCTGACAGTGGAGGCCCAGGGAGAAAAGCTCCAAAGTATTATAAAACATTTTAAGAATAATAATTTTACAGTTTTTAAAAATAATGCAAAAAACAGCTACAGTTTAAATAATTATACCGAATTATTCATAATAGGACAAAGGTTTACTAGTTAGAGAAATTATAGCCAGTTTATAGAGAAACAGAAGCTCTCTTACCTGGCAGGTACTCTGTCCTCCTTCCATGAATCCTGAACACATCATATTGTTTGTGAAATATGGAGGATATGCACTGCGGCATACATCATCCGAGATAATTGGCTGGTTCAGGCATTGCAAAGCATTAGGATATACCACTGGATGCAGATAAATACAGAACATAATTGGAAGTAAAAAGTGCATGTTTATTAAGGACGTGGATCTAATATGAGTATCTTATGAAAAAGCAGAAGTACTCTTAAGTAGCATGAGAGAAGAACTTACCTCCATCAGTTATAAGATTGCCCCATCCTGAAGCAATGCACCAAGTACCTGCAGCAACACACTGTCGAGGTAATAGTATGGTCTGAACATACTGGTTTAGGACTGCAGGTTGGGCTAACTTGATCAACATAATGTCACTGTCAAGGTTATCTGCATTGTAATTTGGGTGGGCAATTACTTTGGCAACATTTATGTACTGTTCTGTACCATCTTGTACACTGACGTCATGGTCTCCAAGCCAGGCGAGAAGGGTATTCGCTCTGGAAAAAGAATAGGTTTTATTAATTTTATGGCAGTTTTTGTTATACTGAAATTTTGCATTATTTTATATGTATTTCATTTCTAATATTTTTGCATACGCGAGATACATCACACCTTGTATAGTAATCACCTGGCACCTCCTGAACAATGAAACCATTGTGACTGGAAACAGAGTAGTAAGGAAACAAAAATCACTGAGGGGAACTAGTGAGTTACGAATTTTGGTGAGTCTGAAATATTTTTTCAATGTAGGTAGCTGGATATATTGTGGAGGTTAATTTCTTCCTACCTTCATTCTTGCTATTAAATATAATGGCTGTACTTAAAGTCAACACTTTTAAATTTCTGATTGGCTTCTCTAAAAGAAATGAAGAACTTGACTGCACTCTGTAGAAAACGGATACCCTTTGACATCCAAAGATGATGTAAACATTGACATGAATATGTAAAATTGTTTATTACTGGTTGTAGCTGACGTAAAGGAGACAATTGTTAGAACCAAACTTCACCAATTTAGATAAACTATGCATCCGATTGTATACTTGGTGAACTATATTAACAGGAATGAAGTTATAAGTCATTTGTATAACAAGACCTGAATTGTATAATCCAGAATATTCAATAGATTTCACATTCATTTTCTTTTAATTGGGGTGTGTGATGCTAAGAGCACCTCTTTTTACATTTTATTTGATTTTCTATTGAAACCCTCAATATAGCACAAAGACTAAAGATGTTGTTTTCCTGTACAACAGTGAATGCTTATTGTTTGGTGTATACTAATCACTGTAGTTTCACTCATGTCCATTGGATGACTTACAAACTACTGAGACTATATGAACATATACAGTATTGCTGAATTAAGGTCACTTGATCTAAGGATACCCTAGTGACCGTACACTTGAGCATTAATAATTATACAAGTATTCTGATTGGCAACAGTTACCAGTTCACCCATTTATTGTTTGCTAAAATTTTCAGTCAGAGCTCTCCTCACCTGTAATGACTGGCCTTAGGTTGTGTCAGTGAACTGGATTACCCACAGATTTAGCTTTCATGAAGTCTCTTAGTGTTTGGAAGAGAATTAAGAGACTGTGTGTAACATACGACAGAGTGTTCTGCTTTTGACTGTCTTCACCCATAGTTATTTAAACTTGGTACTGAGGTTACTGTACATCCTTCTTTCATTGCCTTCACCCTTTTCTGGTCGTCCATGTTGTTCATGCCTTGTGGATATAGTCTAACATCATCCAAGCACCCAAAGCTGCTTACCCATAACAGACACAGAAAGACAGGCCAGTCCTGTATTTTCATTTTATTCATGTTAATTTCTGAGCTAGTGGTTTGCAATGCTTCAATTTTCTTTTCTTTTTTTTTTTATTTGTCGCCCTCCTTCAAATGATACCAGACATCTCTTTCTCCTTTCAGTTTGCCCATTTGTTGTACCTGTATTTATGACAGTCAGACCCAATCATTCCTGACTAGGGAAAGAGTCCTATAGTCCACTCATTTTCTCCAGGAGACAAGAGTTAGGGGTTAGGGTACAAGTTGTGCCATAGTCATGTGGACCAGCCTCCCTAGACTGAACTCCTGCCCTCAACAGTTGGCAAGATCAGCATAGGGTGCTGTTTTAGTGAGGTCCATTGCCTGCTTCCGAATCCATATGTAGGCCTCCCTGATTTACGTGCATCATGCAGCCACAGAGAGACAAAAGTTGACACTGATATTCTCCACAATTCTTGTAGTGGGCAGCAGTGCAGGAGGTCATACCAACCCCCACCAAGGGGGAGGGGCATCAGCTGCTGACCACCATCCTACCTGCTGCTGCCGTTCCAACAAGCACATTTACTTAATTGAGAAATGGAGTTTTGTACATATAAAGTGTAGACCAACTCAGCTCCAAGACAATCAAAGACTTTATTAGACAAGACAAAGCCACCGAACACTGTACAAACGAAATACCAGTTTCACTTAGCGCTTTCACCCATCCAACAACTTGGGCATGATGCATTTCCAGCAAGTCCTGTTGATATCCCAAACTAGGTTAGGTCCCTAGAGTGCATTGAGTACAATTTGGCTTATAGATGTGCAGCATTTCCATTAAAGCAGGATCTGAGATTGCTTTAAACACAAGGCACGGATCTCTCTGAGTAGTCTGTATGACACAGAGTATACATACAGTGATTTCAGTCTGTCAACATATGACATGCTGAGGGCCTTGAATTTTCTTTGTAAGAAACCTTTGAGGTGTCTCCAATTGCTGCAGGTGCTTGGTAAGGTACATACCAAAGGGAGCATTGTACTCTATTACTGGCCTGATGAGGGAAGAGTATGGGGGGGTTATGAACTCTTTTTTTTTTTTTTTCTGGAAGCAATGCCCTTAATTATGAGATGGGCAATGTAAAACGCCCTTCTTACCACTGTAGAGACAGTGTGGTCAAAGGAGAGGTTGCTATCAACCTATTTGCCCAAATCTGTCACCATAGATTGATGGTTAATACACGTTACTTGGTTTTCTAATATTTATTATTTGGTAAACTTAATTTGTAAGTTTACCAAATAATAAATATAAAAATACTAGTCAGCATTCCAGAACTTGTTCGGTATTGTCAAAAATGTCTCATTCCACACCTAAAACATGCTCTCTCAGAGTCTTTAACATGGCATTTTTAGCAACACTGCAGGAAACCAAGCATCATTAAAACAAGTGCTACTTCTTCACTTTTTTCAAACACATTTTCCTTGCAAATCCAAACTAGCTATCAAGTGGCCTTTGGACCACTTGTTTGTCAAATATCTTGTAATATAGGATGGTAGTTTTTCTAGCACAAGATAAAAGCCCGGCATGAATGAAGGCTTTAGGAAAGACAGTGCTATATTCAGAAGTTGAGATGATGTCTGATGAGGGAAATGGAACTATTGTATAAGAGAAACTGCAGGGTAGTAAGGGAAAACTGACTGGCCTCTTTAGCAAAAGTCTCTCAAAGGCAAGGTAATTGGTAGCAGTTGTGCACCTGCACCATTTTATTGTCAGCATTAGAGCACTATGGGAGGAGTCACTGGAACAAGAATCCAGAGGAAGTTGGAGTGTACCTCTGTGAAGGCCAGAGCTTTGAGCTTTAAGATGGGGATCAATTCAGAAAAACTATAAAAACAATGGAAGTCCTAGTAACAGATAAATGGATCCACTTAAAGTAAAGGCTGTTGTTAAAAGATTTTCCCTTACTGCTGATCCAGAACATATAGGTGCACTTAGGAATACCTGTGTTTGTCCATTGGCACATAATAGAACAATGACATTTATATAGCTGATAGACTGAACTGTATGGTTTGTTTTGCCTGTTGGCACCATATGTCATTTTCTTTAAGATGAAGTCAAACTACCCTGAATTGGCTGGACAATAAATCTTCTTATTTTTCATTGAAGTATGAAGTGTCTGCTGTCAAAATCTGAAATATTATGAAAATGCAGGCAACTGAGACTTTAGCCTCAAATTCTGAATTTCTGGTTCAACCTATCACTTTTAAACATAGTGAGGATAATTCCCCAAGTGGGTTAAGGAATTTTTTCTCACGGTATTATATTCTTCTGCTGATGGTCTATGATTCAGGATGTGGTCCACATTGTAAAGGTATGACAGAGGTCCTAGTGAGATATCCTATGGGGAGAAGCCTGAACCCTGTATGATAACTACAGAAGAACAACTACTGCAGATGATAGCTACCATTGCTTAGGTAATGTTTTCATTAGACATATTGATGGCTTACTCAATTACCACCCCACCACTTAAGCTCCTAACCAATAAAAAAGACCTCAGAACCCACTTAATTACTTTCAAGAAGACAGCCAGCTAAGAGGCTTAAAAATAGTCTCACTGGACTGGAATATTAGAAGCTCAACTCAGGGTAGCCCGTCTGTACTTTTATGGACATGCCTAGATCAGACTATAATTACTTTGGCAAGGTAAAAAAAATACTTTGATAACATGGGTGGGCATCACCTTAGGCCTCATGCTATTCAATTCCATGACTGGACTTTTCAAGGAATGACATATTAAGAGCTTAATTGGTAGAACTAAAACATACTGGAAAGTTGTTGGTAGACCTGGACAGACTTAATAGCAAAGATGCTAATATGAAACTAGTTGTTACCGACAGGTACAAGAGAGCTTTGCTTGTAACTTATTAATAAATAGGATGTATGAAGCCAAACTACAAGATGCCAAAAGCCTTGCTCACCCTAGTGTGCAGAATTTTATCTTATGCAAGTTTGTTTAAGGAAATACCTGATAGACAAAGACAAAGTGTATAAAATGAATGGGGGTATATCTTCTATACTTTATTTTGAGTGTGGCAGCTGGGGACATATTGTTAAATACTGTGCTTGGAAAGTAAACCAAATATACTCAGACAGTCAGTTGTAGAGTTAGTAACAAGTGAAGAGGTGAGGGAGTATAGGTGAGTAATGACTGGAATTGTTTAGACTGCATTCTGTTATTGCAGCACTGAAAAAAATAATGAAGTGTCTTATAAAGGTCATTGAGGAAGAGCTAAAGAGGCTGTTGGATACTGGTAGCATGACTGTACTTGGTAATGGAGCAATATGTCTCTAGGAAGAAAGTCCATTCACAAATGTATAGTGAAGTCTGTATTTCTGGAGAGAAGAGATGGTATCATATTAGCCAGATGGAAATAGAAACCAAATTTGGGAAGATCCTACATGTGGTAGCCATACTACTTTACCTTATTCATGACCTAATTATTGGGCAGAATCTTCTATTTTTAAGGACCTTTGTAAACAGTGTGAAGATCCAAATGCTAGGAATCTGGTATATCCCCAGATGAAGAGGCAAAACTGAAGCAGTTCACCGATTTGTAGGACACAGACGTGGCCAATAGCCTAGAAGCAAAAAAAGCCAGGGTTACTAAATCAGTGTAACAGTAAAATGCAATAGGAAAAACAAAGTTTGGATAAGCTTGACAGAATAAAGAGAGGACCCTTGCCCCTGCATTACAGTCCTAACAAAAGTTAGAAGCAGTGAGCACTCAAAGTCAATGGAAAGTTTTAGGAAACTAAGGCTGGAACAAGAAAACCAAATAAAGTAAGAGAAGATAGACAGAGAAAAGAGCGTTTATATCTGGAGTATAGTGGACAGAATTCTTTGGAACATGGGTGAGAATTATGGGAAAAGCATGGTACATGGAAATTCTAGTATCTGCCTTGGTGGGAGAAGACACAGACCCCCCCCCCCCTCAAGGTACACAAGAGGAGGAGGATGAAGATCCTAGTCTGTCCTTCTTTCAAATAAGTCAAGTGAACTTCATAGTGGGAGGGCAAAACTCTGATCCATGCTAGAGAGAATATATCCATCACAGTGGGAGATCTCTACATAGGGTCTTTCAGCATATCGTAATTTGTTTGTGCAAATTAGTCTGGTGTATAGGACAGTAAGATAGATAGAAAGAGAAGAAATTCACAACAGTTGTTGGTGCCTAAACCTTTTAGGTGCATGGTCATCAATGTGACCCACAGTTACATGTTGTAAGAGGTTGGGTGCTATTTGGGTATGGGAAACAATTAAAGTAAGGATCCTGGCAAGATATAATTTGCCAGATGTTCTAAATGAAATTAAGAATTATTGTGACAGCTGTCCTGAGGGCTCAAAGGCTGTCTGTAGCCTGTACTTCAGGAATCCTATAATGTCAATGCCCATGAAATTCCTTTTGACAGAATTGCTATGGAAATTGTGGAGCTAACAATGGACATCAATATATTTTAAGAATGTTAGACTATACTACCAGATTTCTTGAGGCTGTTCATTTCAGGAAAGCTAACTTCAAATGGCAATATGAAGGAAATGGTGTTGCTATTGTCCTTGACAGGTACCTGGAAGGGAAATCCGAGAGGCCACAACATGTCCTTTATGTCCAAAATCATATGGCATCTCTGTCAGAGTTTTAAGGTTATCCAACTGAGAACTTCCATTTATCACCCCCAAAATGATGATATGGTGAAATGTTTTAAGAGAACCCTGAAATCAATATATTGAAAAGTTATAGAAAACTGGTAAAAACTGGGTCCAACTTTTGTCATACTTAATGCTTTTAGACTGGGAGGTGCCAAAACTTTCAATGGGATTTAGTGTCTTTCAACTATTAGACACCCTGGAGGGTTAATAGATGCATGTAAGGAGACATGAGAAGAGGAGGAGATACCTTTTAGGAGTGCTTTAGAGCATTATACTAAAATTCAGGAAAAAATAAAGGTGATAATGCCAACTGACTGAGAACATAAGCAAAGACCATAAACTAGCCAACAAAGCTTTGCAATAGGAATGACTAAAGTAAGGTGTTTCAAGTACAAGATTAAATCTTAGTTTTGGTCCCTATGACAAAAAAATGCTGGCAAGGTGGGCAGGGATATTATAAGGTACATGAAGTAATAGTTATTGAAGTGGATTATAAAATAAGATAGGCAGGAACAAATGTATCACAGATATGTCTTAAAACATTGGAAGGAGGTACAAGTTAGAGTGGTGAATAGAGTATCTGATGTCAGAGATTGGGAAGTGGAAAAGCACTTATTACTCATACCTGAAGTGACAGTAGATGACACCCTTTAAAACACTCAGAAGCAAGAAATACAAGAGTTCTTTTTAAGGAACAAAGATACCTGTTCTGAGTTGTCTGGGAGGGCAAGACTTATCAAACACAGATAAGCACAGAGAAACAATCTCAGGAGCAAAAGGAGATTTAAACCCATACAGAAAACCCTAAAGATTAAAGCAAGAAATCTGAGAGCAGATACAAAATTAGGAGTAACTGAAGAATCAGTCAGTGATTGGAACAGATCTATTGTTTTACTCCTTCAAATCAGATGGGAAGTTCAGCAGACATAATACCATTTCCAAATTTTACAACTACCCTAGGCCCCAGGTTGATGAAGTTTTAGAATTTCAAAAAAAGACTAGGTGATGCTACAAGGTGATATTAAGAAATCCCATTAACTTGTGATGCTAAAGAAAACAATGCCTTCTCAACATTGGTTGAGGTTTTTGACCAAACCTTCCTTCCCTTCAGCCTGCATGGGGTCCCAAGTGCAATCAAAAGGTTGATAAACTATGAAGAGAGGTGTCACCATCTATATGATGCTACCCATTTAGAAGACTGGGATTCATATCTTTCCAAAGTACAAGCAGCGTTGGATTCCATAAAGCAGGCTGGGCTCACTGAAAATACTCAGAAGAGTTAAAAAGGAATGAAGTGTGGTATCTCAGCTATATTTTTGGGAGAGGAGGGGGTTTAACTTAAATAGTAGACGCTATAAAATAATGAGAAATTCCCTAGACAAAAAGACAATTAAAGGCCTTTCTGGGGCTGCCAGGTTGTTATAAGAACTTTTCTCCCATTTTGCTTCCATAGCATGTCCTTACAAATCTCATCATGAGAAAACTACCTGAATGGTTAGGTCAGCATTGGAGGCTGAAGAGTCTTTCCAAAAATGTAAACAGATTTTTTTTTCTACAAACTAGTTCTTATGTCCCCTGACTACTTTAAACCATTCATAATTTATACAGATTTTCCAGAAGTGAGGATGGGGGAGTTTTGATCCAAACAGTGACACGCATTATGTTTCCACATCCATTGCCATTTTAGTGTTCAACACAAAAGATTGTCAAAGACCTACATATCTGATAAGGAGTATAAGCTAGGGAGCTGAAGTGTGGGGGAGGGGCTCATTTGTAACACAGCATGGTGGTTTTACAGATACAACACCTGGAAAAAGACAGGAGACATGCATAAGTTGAGGTCTTAAGAGAGTTTGTACTTGTATTCAAAAGGGAGGTAGCGTCTCATGTGGAAAATAGATTTATTGTACAAGAGAAACCACAGGGTAGTGACATACTAGAGATTGGTCCATTTAACAAAAGATATTCAAAGGCAAGGTAATTAGTTTCAGTTGTGCACTATGGGAGGAGTCAGCATAAAAGCACTATGGGAGGAGTCAGCATAAAAGCACTATGGGAGGAGTCATTAGAACAAGACTCCAGAGGAGGCTGGAGTGTACCTCTGTAAAGGTGAGATGACCTGAGGCCAGAGCATATGGGTCTGACTGTAGAACTGGTGGAAACCTTGGTAACAGAGTAGATGATTTAATTAATTTAAACACTGCCAGCAAAACTGCCTTACGGCTGATCTAGAAACTAGAGGTATATTTGGAACAATCATCACTTGCGTTTGTTAATCCATTGGTACTTGAACTGAGCAGTGATGTTTGTATGGCCAGTAAACTAAATTGTTTTCTTTATTTTTCCTGTTGCTATCATATATACTATTTTTCAAGACAAAGTTGGCTTAAGCTTTTTCTTTGGATAATAAATAGTTGTATTTAGTTTTCATTGAACTGTGAAGTGTCTACTTTTTAAATACCTTAAATACCTTAAACTCACTTGCTTACAAAACTGTCTTCCACTAGCAAACAGACTTACCTCACATCACTTTTTTTATCCATTCATTCTCAATAATGTAATGCACCCATACAAAAAGGCCAAAATATAGCCTCACCAAACTAAAAATATCTTTCTCATATTCAGCTCATTTCATATGGAATCTACTGTCTGACAAACTAAGAAATAAGTCCAGTCATTTTCTTTTCTCCAAATCATCAATAAGTGATGCCTTGTTAAGTGACTTACTGAAGTTCCCAGAGGAGGAGCTAGATCAGGGCTTTGAGAAATCAAACTCTGTACCACAGGAGCTACTGCTCACAACCTTAACCATCTACACCAAATGCCAGAACTGGATAAAGTGATATGTGCAAGTAACTTATCTGAAATGTCACCACATTTATAATGATGTAATTAAAATTGAATTTCTATTTGTCCAGGCCTTTCACACACACACACACACACACACACACACACACACACACACACACACACACACACACACACACACACACACACACACACACACACACACACATTTTACTATATATGTGTGTGTCTACTGCTCTACATTGAAAGAACACTTCTTTGAAATAGAGCAGGAGACCCACACTTCAGCAAAGGTTCACTTCAATGAAAGTGCACTTTTGCTGAAGTCTAGTTCCCCGGGCGACTGCAAAAAAACCCCCAAAAAAACCCCACTAAAACATGTTTTTGCAGGGGGGCAAGCCCCCCTGCACCCCTCATGTGGGGGGCAGTGTCCCCACACCCCCTTACTTAAATATACCAACTCCAAGATCGCACTACAGCAGGGAAAAGGGAATATTCCCATTCTGTGCTGTAGTGTGACTGCCGAAATCAATGTGCAAAGTTTCACTACTTCGAACAAGTGGACTTGGTGAAGTGGGTTTGAAGTAGTGAAACTTTGAGCATCTGCATATATATATATATATATATATATATATATATATATATATATATATATATATGTGTGTGTGTGTGTGTGTGTGTTTGTATATGGGCTACTGCTAAGTGCTGGAATAGCACCCTGTTTGAATGCATTCTGTATTTAGTACACTCACTGACCAGAATGCATTTCAGTAGAATGAGTGGGAGACAGGCATTTTTGCGAGATTCATGAAGACTAGAGATAGGAGAATTTTTCCCTTTCTATAGTACTGTGTGATGTCAGAGGTGGTATATTTATTTTAGCAGGGGTGAGGGGGTGGGTTCCCCATGCAAAAATACTTTTCTTTTTCATTTTTTTAGTAGTCATTTTTTGAGCAGTTTGTTCAATAAGCAGATACTGATTTGGTTGTGTAACCATTCATCATGTACCAATGTATATATGGGTTCTATGAGATTGGTCGATCAAGCCTAAACTCAATGTCTGTATTGTCAACCCACTTTGTTTGACAGTTGTGTGTTAAAGGATAATCCCTGCCATGGCCCCCACAAGGGGGGCAGACAGGGCCATAGCCTGAAGGCCCGAGATAAGAGGGGCCCAGTGTGAGTGGTCAAAAGATAAAAATATTTAAAACCTCTTTTTGAAATTTCTAGACCACTGAAAATGTATACTTTAATTCATACAACAATTGAATTGTGAATTCCAAAAAGGGCCCATATCCATATTTTTTCAATTGTGGAGATGGGCCCTTTACAAAATTCCCGATTCAATTATTATTATTATTATTATTATTATCAATGCAGCAGAGTGGGTGGTGCGAGCCAGTTGAGTGCACGGGGATATTTCTAGCCTGCATTGGTATCGTATGAGCATGTGATATACTTTTACCCTTTGTGTCATATGGCCACGTGTTTTACACAAAAAAAAAATGTGGTTGAGCCGTATCTAATGTTTATGTTCATGTTGTCTCCTTTGTGTGTTCTATACAAAAAAGATTCGATTTTAACTGGAAACATGCTGATTCGTAAGCAGACCTCTCAACCATACCGAAGCTAGTTGTTTTTACCGGTTATGAGGACTGAGGAGAGAGAGAAGTGTATCCCTCTTGCTCACCTACCTCTATAACAGTTGTCCTTGTTACAGTACTGATATCACTACCAATGCTTGTGAACTGTTGTGTCACCTGCATACTCCCATCTCTCTCCCTCTAGAAGAGGCAAGTCTAATTCCACCTGGCCAGCTCCAGCAGGTGCTCAAGTCACTAATCAAACTCAGTTTGCCAGAGTCACAGGCAGATCTTTATTCCTCTATGTGAGGAGTGCTGGGCAAATTTTGCAAAATTCAATGCACAGTTTTATTAATAACAATGTGCTGTTCTACAGACAGAAACATATAATTGGGTTACAGTGTTTATTAAATGATAAATAAAAATGGTAAACTCATTAAACCAGCATTAATGTGGTCTGCTGATGAGCTGATAGTGTTACCAGAGATTACCAAATATCTTACTATAGCAGTTATCACAGTGCAGCCTTTTTCTCTTTATACTAACTGGTTTCCCCAGGTTTCTGCATTGCTTAATGCATTTATACTGTTTCATACATTGCTTGTATGTTCTGAAATATGTTATGCTTCACTGAATGATAGATCATATGTCTTGTCTCTGTATGGCTTTTCTCAAATGCAGTCACCTGTTTTATATTTTCTGATATTGTTAGATGTTTTGTGAAGTAGGTTCACACAGCACATCTTCAGATGCCTCATGTCTCACTACTGGTATCAGAGTACAGGACCTAATGCCACAGTTCCTTTAAATCAGATATGATAAAATAATGCTGTATACCTCAGTCTTCCTAAAACATTAATTCTGAGAAACATACTAATACAGTGACAATTAGTACAGGGAATGATAAAGTCCCGATGTAAGACTTTGAATACCCTCCAAGTATCTCTAAAAGCTTAAAAAATGCATTCAAATACTCTGTGATCTTACACTATAATGATTATGTTTCTAACAGTTTTCTTATTTCACAACACATAACATAACATGGCACACAAAACAGACTACAAAGAAAAAATAATTCAAGCGAGATTGAGGTCCAAATAATAGGGTGCCACAATTCCCAAGTGGAACCCCAAAATTTCCAAATTTCCTGGCTTTTTTTTTTATTTTTTCCCAGTCTTTCTTTTTTTCAAACTGACATCATCACCCAGAGGCGTGCACAGTGATGTCGGCTTCATGAGCAGCTTGCCAGCCTATCGAAATTTGGCTCAGGGCTACTCTGGGCTGAGTTTACTTTGCAAGCCTGTAACAGAGTAGAGAATGAGATAGGGTCTAAAGAGAGAGAAACGGGACAGACGAGTCAGAAGCCTGAACACGGAGCAGCTGATAGCGCTGCGAAGCACATTATTGGATTAAACAGGTAAGAAAAAAATGTACACACCTCAATGTAGTCAGCACTAGACAGTATCATTTATTTCACAGTAGGAATAAATCTGCCTATGTACTGCTTTATTCTAATGGCCAGTAGGATATATATATATATATATATATATATATATATATATATATATATATATATATGATAAAATATGTTATCTTTCAGCTGGAAGTTTGATTTAACTGAGCTGCATTTTCATGTTATTCTTTTTTTGGAAGTTTACCAGTTTTTTTTGTGTCAAAACAAATAACTTTTTTTAACCTGAGTACTCGAGTGTTAAACGTATATGAATAACAGCTACTTTGAGTAATGACTATTACTAGCTTATGTTGGGATAATGAATTACTTATTCTGATGGCATGTGTTGCAGAACCCATGAATCTTCTTTTGTAACTGTTAGTGAGAAAAAATAAATTGCTATGCTTTGAATTTCTGGTCTTTGGATGTGTAGATTCTTGTGCAAGATGTGGCTGTCTGCGGTTGCGCACTGGTCAGTTTATGTGTGTGTGTGTGTGTGTGTGTGTGTGTGTGTGTGTGTGAAGCTGCAGCTTTCTAATTCAAATGTTACACTCGGTAAGCAGAGCGGTTATGACAGCAGCATAGCAACCTCTTAGAGTAAGAAATCTGGACAAAGCCATAAATAATGGGGGTGGGGCAAAAGCCCAAAGATAGGGACAATTTTTGAATATTGTACTTACAAACGTAGAAAGTAGATAGAGCAATAGGATGTGCTTTAATATTAATTTTTTGAAGGATATGAAGTCTGAAACTCAAATGTCTGACATTATTTTCTGACTTAAATCTTCAGTGATTTGCCAATGATTTGCTATAAAACCACAATTTTATTAAAAATTGACCCAAAATATTAGGCAGAAATCTGGATATTCTGCAAAAATATGTACAGTTGAGAGGTATGCGAGCAGCTATATTATTTAAGCATGCAACTCACACGGTGTGTGTGGTTCCTTATTGGCAGCAGCTCCACAGCTTTCTAATTCAAATGTTACACTCAGTAAGCAGAGTGGTTATGGCAGCAGCTATTTTATTTAAGCATTAGTGTCTGGGTTTCAATGAATGTGAGTTTCAAGGGCAGAGGAAGTTTTAATGCTAAGTCTATTTTCATTCTGAGACTGTATTGCTTTGTGTAGCAGATGTCTATTAGTGTTTATACTATAAAATGTAAAATAAGTTTTAAATGAAATCCAAATAATCATTGTAGAAGTAAATCAGTATGCACATTCCAGTGTTTATGGTAAATGGAGCAAAATAGCCAAGTAATGGGACATTAAAATGGGACCATATTTTAGTTGTCTGTTCTTCAGTTGGCGTTTGAAAGTTGGTTTCCCACAATTCTATTGGAATGGGTGGGGTTACATAATTAGGTATACAGATTTTATGTTAATTATCATACAGATTTGTACCTATTTTTCGTGGGCATTTGTCCAGATTTTTGATGTTTTCAGGTTGAGGGGTATGTTTGTAATCATAAGTAAATATTTTTGCTTTGCACCTGTCCTGTTCTTTATGGATATGTTCGTTTTGAAAAAGTTATATACATATTTTTGGCTTTTATTTTTTTTATAGAAATTAACAATAATAAGTAAAAGTAAAGCCATGTCTGCTTCAAATTATAAACACAAGTCCGGCGATCAGAAAAGGAAACAAATATGAAAAAGAAGTGAAAGCATCACTTGGTCATCAATCGATAACAAAATTCTTTAAATATGGTGACAAAAAGAATTTAGCGCATAGTGCTAATCATGAATATAGCGATTATGAGAATTCAGAAATTGAAAAATCAGTCAAAGAGGAAGCAACTGCCACTGTTGCAACTGTTGTAGAACAAGGAAATGAGAAACCTCAAGAAGAACTAACTGTGAAAGAACACGATACAGTCAGTACTTCAGTTACACATCATTTCGAAAATCCTGATGTAAAATACAATGATCCTGGTACATGGCCTCGAGTAATTTCAAATAACCTGTGACAAGAAATAGTACAACTCACCACCGTTTAAGAATTCCAAAATATATATAAGAAATTGCCAAAGGATGTTAATGGTAGAGAATTTCAAGAGTTTCTTTTATATAAAAAAATGAAAGATAATAGAACAAGTGAACATTTTCTACAAGAATGGCTAACATGGAGTGCATCAAAAGAAACTCTTTACTGCCTTCCATGTTGACTTTTCTGTGATCTACTTAACAAAAATTTAAGCTGTTTAGCTCAAGAAGGATTTTCACCTAAAAATAAACCTTGGAAAAAGTTATATGACATTTTGCCATCTCATAAAAATAGTGCTGAACATAGGAAACAATATGCAGCTTGGAAATGTCTTTTGGATTCATTAAAAGGACATGGAATCGATAAAGCCCTCCAACTCCAAATTCAGTCTGAGACAACCAAGTGGAAAGCTATTCTGCAATGAATTTTAGATGTAACACATTTTTTGGCATCTAGAGGTTTAGCGTTTCAAGGAGAGAACACAACAATTGGAAATGTCCACAATGGAAATTTTGTAGGGCTTTTGGAACTAATTGCAAAATATGATGAAGTAACACAACAACACCTTGCTAAAGTTCAACAAAATCAAATAGAAAAAGGAAGAAATATAAAAGGATTTGTCCATTATTTGTCGTGGTATTCTCAAAATGAGTTTATAGGCCTTTGTGCAGACCAAGTTCTTAACACCATTCTGGATCAAAGAAGGGACTCAATTTTTTATGGCATAATTGTTGATGCAACACCAGATATTTCACACAATGAACAAAATGTCCTGATTCTCAGATATGTATTTCAAAACAAAGATTTAAATGAATATGAAGTAAATAAACATTTCATCGAATTCATAAATTTTACTGGGAAAACTGGACAAAAAATAACTGAAGAAATACTTGTTACTCTTGAAAAACACAATATACCTCTTCAAGATTGCCGTTCACAAGGATACGATAATGGTGCCGATATGCATGGTAAAGTAATCGGTGTTCAAACCCGCATCCTAGAAAAGAATAAATTTGCAGTGTTCTTCCCCTGTGGTGCACATTCATTAAATTGCGTAGGAGTGAGTGCTGCAAAAATCAATCCAGATGTTATAACATTTTTCGGAAATATAGAGAGCTTGTCCACTTTTTTCGCTCATAGTCCTACACTCTGGGAGGTACTTTGAAGAGATAATGGTATGTGTTTTATAAGTGTGTCAGAGACAAGATGGAGTGAAAGAATTCAAGCTGTGTGTCCAATCGCAATCGTCAAACATTACCCTGGTGTACTTGCTGCGACAGATGAAATTCTTAGTGAGATGGCTACAGGATTAACTCCTTCAGCACTAAATATGCTTAAAGGTTTGAAGAAATATTTCAGTTCTTATAAAGGTCTGTTGATGATAATATTCTGGCATAAAATACTAGCCAGTATTGATAATAAGAATATTGTCATACAAAGCAAAGGATTATCTCTTGATATCGAGACCACCTTGGTAAAAGACTTAGTGGAAGAAATTCAGACATTGCACGATTCATGGGAAAACATTGTTCATGAAGCTAAAGCAGTTGCTGCAGCAATAGAAATCCAACACCAATTTCCCGAAAAGCCCACAAATTCTGAAAACTGTGAAGAAGACTTCCGAAATTCTGTCATGCACCAAGTGTTGGATTTTAATATCAACAATATAAAAACAAGATGTAAAGCAGCGAATAATATTTGTGAATTATTCTCTCCAAATTTAAATTTTCAGGATTTGGACAAAGATCAGCTAACCACAAAAGCAGCAATACTTCTAAAAGCTTACAAAAAAGATTTGTTGGGTGATTTAATAAGTGAAGTACTTCACCTTAAAACAATCCAGAAGACTGTTTTTGGTTCAGAAAGGTCACCAATTAAACTTCTTAATTTAATATATGAAAAAATCTGCAAGACATATTTGGCAATATTTGCCTTGCATTGAAATTATTTTGTACTATTCCAGTAGCTGTCTCGTCGGCTGAGAGATCATTCAGTAAATTGGCAAACTCATTAAAAACATGACAAAGAAATTCTACTAGCCAAGAACGGCTTAATCATTTGGTAATTTTATGTATAGAAAATGATTTTGCTAAAAAAGTTGATTCCTCAAAAATAATTGAAAAAAATTGCTGTAATGAAAGCTAGAAAGTACACTTTCCAATAATTTTGTTGTTGTTTTTTTTATAAATATAATTATGGGGGCCGGCAAAAAAATCTAGCCTTGAGGCCCACTTCAGCATGTGGGGGTCATGATCCCTGCTGAAGGGGAATATGCCACTTCCTCAGGGATTGTGAGGTCTCAAAGAAAGTATATATATTAAGCAAGAGATGGGGGGACTTTCCCCCACTGCAAAACACTAATTTTATCAATCTAGATTCAACCCCCACTACCAACTCATTCATGCATGCTAAATATAATTGTACCCCTGCCCCTAACCCTACACATTACCCTACTAAAAACCCTTCCCCCACAATACCATCACAAAAAAGTGGATGGAGAGCATACTTATTAAACATCCAAAACAGTAAACCTATCCCCTTACCTAACCCTTATCCTAACCCTAAACCCATGAACATTCACACACACACAACAAGCAGTGTACCTTTTTCAGTCATTCATCTTCCTGCACAATACTACCTACAAATAAAAAAATGTCTATTCAAACATTTGAGCATTTGTGTTTTTGTTCTTCACCCTCTAGAATCTTTTCATTCAAAGGGAAAAAAACAAAGTATCGAATGTAAAGTAATCAAACACAACTGATCGATCAACAGTCGATACCAAAAAAAAAAACAAATAAAAAACCAAACATAAACATTTTAGCATCCCCAGACCATGTGCTAATTATATATACCAACTCCAGAATCACAGGACATTGGGCAAAGATAAATTCCCTGATCCCCACTGTACTACAGTTTCACAGTGCAAAAAGCTGGTACATGCAGTAAGCTAATTTTCAAATAGCTGTATCAGTTTTTTTTCTATTTGACAAATTGACTTGTTGATAAGTTGACTGTAACCCATATATATCTACACATATGGGTCTACTTAGACCAGATTGCTGAAGATGAAAATCCTGAGATGAAAATCATGCAACCATGGAATCCCAAATGTCGACATTTTGCCATGGTAAGTAAACACTTGGCTACCTCTAAATGGAATGCACACCAAGGCCAACATTCCCTATTCTTCAATGTAGAGTGATCCCGGAGTTGGTATATTTAATTAGAGGGGCATGGGGGGGTGCAGTCCAACACATTGGGGCTGTGGGAGTTGTAACCCCCCCCAAGTGGGTTTTACTTACTTTGGCATGCATTCCATAAAGGCCAAAAAGTTGCAGATTAGGCAAAGGTCGAATATACCCATAAACAAACTGAGAAAAAATATATAGGTGGAATAGTTTAAGATGATCGACATTGTTCAATACAGTATTCCTACTTTTTTATTAATAGGGGTAAGTTTTATTTGATTGAAGAATTTCTATGTTTATTTAGTTGTTTTACGTAGTTAGGGTTTTAACTGATAAGCCAACAGAAATGGTTGCTTTGTGCAGGTGTTGAAACCTGCATCTTGTATCGGTGGGGCTGAAGCACTAACCATTGTGCCAATTCTCAATATGATCTTTTGACCTGATTGTAGTACATTACATAGAAGGATGTATATTTAAATGAAGCATCAATAGCTGTTTTGCTATTGGACTTTGAAGAGAACACTAATTGTTTATTGGTCATTATTTAGCTTCTGCCTTAGACACATATTGTTACTGGATATTTATGATAACAATGAATTCTACTGATGTATGAATGAATTCTTATATTTTTATTGGCTGCTGATCTGATTCTAGAACCAATATAAAATGTAAAAGATGCTGTCTTGATTGCATCTGATTGGATGTTCAATTAATGTCTAGTAACATGGACTGGTTAATTGTCTTTTTGAATTTCTATATAAGAAGATGGTTAACTAGGTTCTGTAATGGTCTGAAGAAGCAGTATTTTGTTTTCTAAATATATGTGTGGTGTTAAACAAATAATATATACCAACTCTGCAATCGTACTGCAGTGGGGAAAGGTTATACTCCTTGTTCACAACTGTACCATGCTGCATCTGATAAAGTCTTTGGAATACTGACAAAAACACTTTGTACTACAATGTATGCATTAATGTGTGTTACTGTGTGTTTTTTGGCTTTATTAAAACATCAGACTTTTTTAGTGCTGGCCTTTCCATTCCTGGGTACTTCCGTTTGGTTATTTGGTTTTATTTGGTACCTGAAACCTCAATGCTTTGGACCATGCCACTGAATCTCATTTCACTGAACTGCAGTTAGTATATATGCACTGAGTCGAGTACTGTAAGGCAAGTAAAAGGTATATGCCCTTTTCTGCACAGTAGTGCAATCCTGGAGTTAGTATATATAGTTAGGAGGTGTGTAGAGTGCACAGCCCCCTATTTAGTTTGAGTGCATATTGTCTTCTGGAGAGAGTTAGTCATTGGTGTTGTAACTATGCATGTCTATTGTTTAAAATGTATTGTTTTGAAGTTTTTGGTAAAATATAATATAATACAAACAAGGTGGGGGCCTGCTCCCCCGAGAAAGTTGTGCACCGGGGAGTAGGAAATTTCTGTTTCCTCATTGCAGAGTTATCTCACTGTTGGTATATATATATTTAGCAGAGGATGTAGTGGGCGCAGTTCTTTTCTTTTTTTTATGTTGTTTTTGATCTTTTGATGAGAATAATACATTCTGTCTCATTTTAATGATTTATTTGCTGAAATATAATACACCCAGTTATATATACATAGTCATGTCTGTCTCTATCTGTCTATCTATATACGAGTGTGTCTATAAAGTTTAAAAATACAAATTTAATACAAATACAATCTAATTTCGATCCTGATGTTGACTTTCTTAGTGGGAGTCATGCAAAGTTCAAACCATTGTTAATTTGTTTACTTCTTTACTTACCTTATGCATTGCATTAACCCTAGTAGACCCAGTGGCTTATTTTTCATGAGGTGATACAGATGGAGGTGTGTGGAATTTGATCACAATACTAAGGAAATATCCCTTCCCTTCTCTTCTTTCTGATAGGTACCATAGGATCTTTAATATCCACCTAAGCTACCACAAAGTTCAATGTCCCCATAATATTGTACAGCATTGTCTCTCACTGTACTTCTGATACATAATTGAAAAACAAGATGCATCTGCTTGAAGTTTTGAACCCATCTACAAAACATTTGATATAGACAGTTGAATTTTCTTTACCATGTCTGCTGAATGGCTAGTCATGTGGCTAGACCTCTCTTGCATTGTTTTATACTTCTTTGTTTTGTCTAGTGTAAAACTTACGGCTGATAGCAGTGGGCAGCTGATACAATCCACCACTGATTAATCAAAGATCCTCCACACCAACGGTTTCCATTGAAGCTTATAAACACCTGCCAAGGCCGAGAATGACGTTGACATTCATAACCATTAATGATCCTGTCTTCCAGAGGAGCAGCAGCTGGGAACCAAGATTAGACATTATGGTTAGATGCCCTCCATTTTGTCTTATAAACAAGAATTTTCCTCTTGAAATAACCAGCTGATTCCTGAATGACTATATATATATATATATATATATATATATATATATATATATATATATAAATAGATAGATATGCATATCTTCTTTTATGTGAGTTTTAGCTGTTATTTTATGCAATAGCATAAATGATAAAATGTAAAATGATTTTGTATTGTCTTATACTTATATAACTGTTTTTTACCTAAAATAGAAATTCTTTACTCTATACAATATTTTATAATATACTGTAGCATATAAAGGCCATAAAATATCAAAAAGCAAAACAATGAAATAAATGTTTGAAAACACATAATGCCAAATGACCATTTGACTGAAACATAAAACATCATACATAAAGTGCTTCTGTTGGGGTCAAGCATCCCTGCAGCAACTCACCCACACCCCCAGACGTAAATGTATCAACCTGATAGTCACACCATCTCAAAAAAAGACAAAATATCCAATAAAATGGTATTAAGTAATACCCATACTTCTAAACGTCTTACCACAATACACAAAAATAATTCCCAAAAATCCAAAGGAAATTTTAATGCAACTCCAATAAATTTAAAAAGCAAACTGAACAAAAAGAACAACTTTCACATCAGCATGAATTATTTAAAAATAAATATGAAACTCCAAGATCTGCCATTAATTACTGACTGTAATCCTAAGAAATAAACCATAAAGTAAAGCATTTTATAAGGTACACCCCAAAAAGAAGAAACAAAGAACATTCT